>NC_091952.1:178928980-179228980 GCF_031021105.1 Erythrolamprus reginae
GCTCATTCCACGTGCAGTGCAGCAGCTTCGGTGGCCTGGCATCTCTGGCGGAGGTCCGCTGAGCAGCAACTTGTTCTTCACCTTCTCAGTTCATCTGCCACTACAAGACTGACAAATTTGCATCAGCAGATGCAGTCTTTGGCCACAGGGTGCTTCAAAAGATTCATGAGGAGTCTCATTGAAATGGTCCCGAAGTAACTCAGCCAAGGACTTGAGGGCTTTGGTACATCCCATCCTGAAGGATGGCTCTATCCAAGATAGAAAAGGAGCATAGGTCTTACCCGATACGCCTTTTTTCATCTGGTGGAGCCATCATTCAGTCCCTGCCCTCTAAAGGTTCAGCCTACTTACAAAACTTTTGCCAGACCCACCCTCGAATACAGCTCATCTGTTTGGAACCCATATCGCATCTCAGACATTAACACCCTTGAAAATGTCCAAAGATACTTCACCAGAAGAGCCCTTCACTCCTCCACTCGAAACAGAATACCCTATGAGACTAGACTTTCAATCCTGGGCCTAGAAAGTTTAGAACTAAGACGCCTTAAACACGATCTAAGTATTGCCCACAAGATCATATGCTGCAACGTCCTGCCTGTTGGCGACTACTTCAGCTTCAACCACAAGAAGACAAGAGCACACAACAGATTTAAACTTAATATTAACTGCTCCAAACTTGACTGTAAAAAATATGACTTCAGTAACCGAGTTGTCAAAGCGTGGAACTCATTACCGGACTCCATAGTGTCATCCCCAAACCCCCAACACTTTACCCTTAGATTATCTATGGTTGACCTATCCAGATTCCTAAGAGGTCAGTAAGGGGCGAGTACAAGTGCACTAGAGTGCCTTCCATCCCGTCCTATTGCTGTCCTATATCTCCTACACCTTTCTTCTATTCCTATATCTCTTCTTCTATTTTTTCATTGATATGTTCTATTACTATATCTTCTTTTCTATTATTTCTTAGATATATTTTACTATGAGTATCTCCTCTATAACCTTCATCATGTATTTTACTATGTGTATATAGATATATACCCACTAAAACCCTCATTGTGTATTGGACAAAATAAATAAATAAATAAATAAAAATAAATAGAGTACATCACTATTGCATTAATTGGGTTTTTTAAATTTTGTTTTCAAGTTTTCACAACTGGCTGGTTTTTGCTGATTGAGATCTGCTCTATTTTTGGCAGTTTTTCAGGAAGGGAAGATCTCATCATTCTCCTTAAAAAAGGGGGGGGGGGTTCTTGGTCCTCACTCTGAATGGATGAGGACAACCCATCCTGAATGATGGCTCCTGCAGATGAAAAGAGATGTATCAGGTAAGACCAATGCCTCTTCTAAGCAATTCTCCCAACAGAAGATTGGAATCTACACAAATGGGAAATGTTACATTCTGAAACAAATTTCAGTCAAAGCAATAATTGCAGGCACCCAGGTTTTGACTGAAACAAGATTTGGGAGTCCCAAAGATGCTTTTTCCAATAACTGTTTTTTTTTAAAAAGTTGCACTTCTTGGATAAGAAGTTTCACTTCTTATCCAAGAAGTTTCTTCGATTGGCAGATCGAATCTAATCAAGTTCAACGTTGACTCAGCCTTCCATCCTTCTAAGATAGGTAAAATGAGGACCCAGATTGTTGGGGGCAATAGGCTGATTCTGTAAACCACTTAGTGTTCTGTCGGGCTCTCTGGTAGACTCCTCCCAAAAATTCACAGGTACAAATTTCAGACACACACACATTTGAAAATTCAAAACTACCGTGTTTCCCCAAAAGTAAGACAGTGTCTTACTTTCTTTTTATCCCCCAAAGCCCCACTATGTCTTACTTTTGGGGTATGTCTTATATTGGAAAAAAATTGTCAAATTTTTTGTTTTAACCATAAAATTAACATTTAGACGCGGTGACTTATGGAGGGGGGGCGGCGCGGAAGTGGGCAGGAGGCGGCGCTCATTAAGATCAGAGGGAGGTGGCAGACGCGGCGACGTATGGAGAGGGGGACGGTGCGGACGTGGGCAGGAGGCGGCGCGCAGCTAGATGAGAGGGAGGCGGCAATACCCCCGTGTTTCCCCGAAAGTAAGACATATGTCTTACTTTCGGGGTATGGCTTATATTAGCCGACCCCCCTGAAACCCCCGATACGTCTTACAATCGGGGGTGTCTTACTATCGGGGAAACAGGGTATGTTCTTTATAATGAAAATTCAGTTAACCTAAACCCTCTTTTGGTATAGCAAAGAGCACTCGTCTCCAAACAAACTTGTAATGTGTACAAGTCCCTTATCAGTTCTGTGATACTTAGCTTGCAGCTGTGAGGCAATTCACAGTCCTTCTTTCACAAAGTGAAACACATTTTGCTCTGGTTTAGTTTCAAAGCGGGGGGAAATCAGCACACAAAAGGCCAAAGTCAGTAAAGCAGTCACGAAACACAACGATCAGATAATCCTCCACAATGGCCAAACCCACAGGCTGCTCTTTATTACTACAGCCCCACCCGACCACAGGTGGCCTCATTTTCTTTGATAATAATGTCTCAGTTGTTGTTGCCTATGCATCGCTCTCCGCATGCATGGCTGTATCATTAACTCTTGTTCTGAATCCAAGGAGGAGCTAGATAATTGATCTCCTTCTGAGCTGTCTGCCACACTCTCCTCCCTGTCACTCATGTCTTCTTGGTCAGAGGAGCCTTCATCAGCAGATTCCACCGGGGGCAAAACAGGCCTGCAGCATGTGGATGTCTCCCCCACATCCACAGTCCTTGGGGCAGGAGATGGGCTAGAGCTAACCACAACACTTAAGAGAGGGCTGTAAAGGACTGTGAAGTGGTTTATAAAGCTAAGGGCTATTGCTATACAGTAGTGCTATTGCTATTCCCACTCCTCCTTTCCATGGTTTCTGTACTAACCTGTTCCACCAACTTTCCTCCCTTTCTAACCTTCCTCACTATGCCTACTAATACCTTCACAATGGTAGAATTGGCCTTGTCCATCTCTGCTACCTTTCCAGCTTCCTTGTTTTGCATTTTCTCCCATAGCTCTTCTCCTGACTTGGGCTATCTCCATGGTTTAAAGCAGTGCTTCTCACTTATTTTCTGTTATGCCCCCCTCCCAGGAAGAAGTAAACACTTTGCGCCAGTGAAGGGCTGCCAACATTTTTACTACCACACTGTGGGCTTGGCTTATGCAGTATGCCCTGCATTTCCTTTCAACATCTTTCAGTGCAAATTGGGTGCTCTGGGGTGGAGCTCCATTTTTGCTACCCCACTGCGTTCTCACCCACCCACCCATCCGGGCAGCAGCCCACCCCTGCTTTGCATGCCCCCAACTCTCCACTGGGACATTTATTTGCAATATTTGGCACATTTTCACTGAAAAAACTCAAGCGATAGGGGTGTAATGTGTTTAAGTGATGCCTTAATTTATTTGGCTGTCCGCTGCCAACATTTTTAGACACAGTAAATATACTGATCTTTCCTCATCTCCCACCATAGTCACAGTGAAACCAAGCGCTACATACGCTTCATCATATTTCCTCGTCTTGGCTTTCAGGAGTTACATTCATCTCATTATCTTCGTCTCTCTCCTCCTTTCTTTTCATTCCTGTTAAAATATTTTTCCATGGTGTCTCTTAAGGGTTTGTTATCCGCAGTTCTTATCTCCTGCTCTGTGCTGTGTGCTACTGTTAAGTGCAAAACCCCCCAACTCACTACGGCAAATCCCCCCACATTCCCTGGGATCATGCGCCTCCCCTGGCATTGCCCCCCCCCCCCCCGGTTTAAAGTCACCAACCACATTGGTCTGATTCTTACAAATCAGAAGTTAAATTCTCCCTGGGATGTGTTAGCAGGCTCAGGTTGAGCAAGGAGCTTGTGATATTCAGCAGTATGCTTGGACCGCTTGCCTTAGGAATAAGGCCCATCCACCACACCTACCAAGCTGGAGAAAAAGGAGGACTGGAATAAAAATTTAGGTAACACTTCTATGTGCATGCTTTACCATCAAGGAACCCCATTAACTTTGGCTCCCCCCCCCCCCTCTTACTCCCGGAACAATCGCTGATGTAAATACTGTAATGCTATTCAGCCCGACCCAACGCATAGCAACCCCATTTCATTTCCAGGCTGTTCTATTGTCTTCTATCATTACTTTTTATCATTACTTATCTCATGTTTTATTCGTACAAATTACCATCCTATAATTGCTTGACAAATACATAAATAAATAAAATAAACATAAACATAAGCATCTATGTCCAGGCGTTCTACGCAAAGAACCTTCGTGGAAGGGATCATTTGCCCAGCTGCAGTTTCGCTTAACCGTTAGAAAAATAGTTGAGTTAGAAAACTTCAAGCCAATGCCTTGCTAACACCTATCACCGCAATCAAAAGCATTTAGACAAAAGGATCCCCCAGTTTTCATTTACTAGGTAGGCGAACCACTAGAACAGTGAATGCTGGCTGGGGAATTCTGGGAGTTGAAGTCTTCAAGTTGCCAAGGTTCGGAAACACTGCACTAGAATAATAAAGATCTCGGAGTGTATTGGAAGGATTCGTTTCAAAGAGGTCTTCAAGAGTTCGGGCCTGTATTTCTAAGAGTGACAGCATAAGATATTCCCCGCTAAAAATGCTGAGGAAACAAAAAAGAAACAAAAAAAATGACTTTTAGTTTCAGAATATCAAGCGCCCAGCTCGCCTACAGAACGTATCGCGAGAGTGCGTCAGCGGCGCCCAGGGCTTCCTTTTTGGAAATCGCAGAAGTCAGGTTGACTTTCTACGCAGCCCCCCCTCTCCAAAAAACTACATTTCCCACTAGAGCCCGGCGTTTCAACGCGAGACGATGCACCCGAGGAGTCGCCGCTTGGTGACGAAAATCGGTCCCCATGCGTGCCCTCTGGTTGGTCAGGAGAGAAGGAAGGAGGAGGAGGACGAGGGGGGAAAGACCTCGAACAAGCTAGTTAGGCAGTGACGGAAGCGGGCGGAGGGAGGGAGGGGGGGCGGCGGTTTGGAAAGGGAGGAGAAAGCGGGGCGGTAGTGAGGACGGATTCGGCGCGCGCGCGCGCCAGCCAAACCTACAGGAAGGCATCCCGTGAGGGCGCAAGGCCGGCTGCGTGGTGCGAGAGAGACATCGCCATAGAGACAGTGACAGCACAGAACAGGATTGGGGGGGGCAGAGGAGGAAGAGGAGGAGGAGGGGGGGAAGAGGAGGAGGAGGAGGGAGAGCGTGAGAGGGGAGCCCGCGCGGCGGGCGGGGGTGGGGTGGGGGGGAGGCCAGGCCGGGCCAGGCCGGGCCTTGCCTGTAGATTTCCGCCGCGCGCCGAGGGTGGGTGGGAGACTCGGCCCAAGTTACCAACATGGATTCGGGGGAAAGCGGAGCCGGCGGTGCGGGCGGCGGCGGCGGCGGCAAGATCCGGACGCGACGGTATCATCTGGCAGCGGCCTCCTCGAAGCCTTATCCAAGAAACAAGCAGGTAAGAGAGAGCGAGAGAAAGGCCGCCACGGGGGAGGATGGAAATCCGTGGAGACTGGCGGGAAGGAAAGGAAGAGGAAACCACCCTCGGCCCCCCGGAACTGCCGGGGAAGCTCACTCACGCGTCCCGGGGTGGAAGTCGGCCTGAGAGGGAGAGCCAGGCCACGTTCTGGCCGCACGGGGCTAACGAGCGCCGGGGGTCGAAATGAACCGCCCCTCTTTTATTTATTTTTATTTTTTTTAACTTCCCTGCCCTCAGCCAGGAGGGGGGGGGGAAGCCCCGGCGCGAGCGAGCGAACTAAGGAACGCGCACGCGGGTTTGTGTGTGTGAGGGAAAGAATTAGAACGGTTCACAATTCCACGTCCGGCTGTGGAACGTTTTTTTTTTTAAAGGCCGCGGGATGGAGAAGCCTGCGGGGAAAGGGATTCCCCCCCCCCCCCAGGAGTGATGATGGGAGGGCACGAAGGAGGAGTGAAAGAGAGGGCAGGCCCTCCTCGCGATCACTTTTTTTCCCGCTTTTCCTGCGGGGCTGACTCATTTTTTAGGAGAGCGGTCTAGACTGGCATCGGGGTTGTTTCCCCCCCTCGTTGGCACTTTCCCCCCCTTTTTGTATGTTTGTGCAGAACTCCGTAAGAAGTTGGGCGGCCTATAAATCCCAATAATAAATAGATAATAAATAAGTAGGTAGAAAATAAATACATAAATGCCTTTCCTGCACGTGGTATAGGATAGCCCGAATTGGTTTGATTTCATTGGTAGGTGTGATGGTGGTTTTTTTTAATTCTTTTTAATAATAATAATAATAATATAATAATAAAATCCAGTTAAGGTAGTTCTATCAAAAGAAGACACAGCCTAGCCCATTGAAATCAGCAAATTATTATTATTATTATTATTATTATTATTATTATTATTAAAATCTAATAAATAATAAGGTTTTGATTTAGTGAAAGCGAACCAATTTTAGACTATTTTTTAAGAGATTGGAGAGTACAGTATATCCCAAAACTAATTAAATTCAAATAAATACCTTGCAAAGTTTGTAGAATTCGGAGTTATATTTATTGGGTTAAAATATGTGGACAACATGACCCTTTTCTTTTACTTGTTGCCTTGACAAAATGAATAATGCTGATTTGTAAATTAGCGCTATTTATGGTGAGGGCGGGGATGGCCTAATTTAATTTAATTAATTTGACATCTATGCCACCCAATCCCAATGGGACTGACTCAGGGCGGCTGACAACAGTAAATAGTACATACAATAAACAAAGTCAAATGTTAGTAATGATTGAAACATTTAACCTGATTTAACAAAAATAATTTAATTGTCCATTTGAATTTACTTGGCAGGCCTGGGCCATCCAATTTCTACTTTGTTTTGTTTCTTTTTTAATTTGACAGTGACATCAGTTATGTAAAAGATTACAAAATATATACTATGAAGAATTTAGAAAGAGAGCCTTTTTTCCAGGATTCCAAATTGCATAATTACTAGGAGGAATATAAACTCTTCCATTGGAATTATTTGTTTTATTACCATTATTTAGTGTATTTAATAATCAGGATCTGACTACTGTGTTACTTTTTAATATATATTTTATCAATTCACACATGCTGTTTATTATAATTATGTAGATAATGTAATGAACAGTATAGTATATTGGGAGAACAGGCGCTCAACAGTATGATTCATGTTTGCATACAAAGCCCTAGATTCAGTTTTCTGATGTTTCTAAGCAGGCCTGGAAAATAAAATCTCACCTAAAGCCTTGGAGTGCTAATAATGACCTGTCAGAAGTGCTGGGCTAGATTGACCAGTTTTTAGTTTGATTTGATACAGCTTTCTGTGTTCCTGTCATCATTACAATCCCTGAAATTTTTATTCTGCATACAGCAATTGACAATGTGTGCCCGTTTCATTATTATTCAGGTTTTTTAATTGATCTGTTTTAGACTAATAGTTGGTTTGAAGTCTCTAGGATATTTTTCCTATGAATTTTAACTTTGAACTATACAGTAATTTTAAATGTTACCTTTATTATTTCAAATTTATGAATACATTATACTTATTTACATAACTTGCAGCAGTTCAGTTTAGTGACTGTTCAAAGTTACAACGACACTGAAAAAAGTGACACGAAAGTTTTCACAAAATCATTGCACAATCCTTATGATCAATTCAAACACTTGGTGACTGAGGGTTGCAGTGCCTGGGGTCATGTGATTACCTTTTGCGACCTTCTGACAAGCAATAATTGTGGAAGCCAGATTCACTTAACACCTTGTTACTAATTTATCAGCTGCAATAATTCACTTAACTGTAACAAGAAAGGTTGTTAAATGGGACAAAATGTCTCACTTAGCAACAGAAAATTCAGGCTGAATTGTGGTGATAAGTTGATGACTACCTGTACTTTTTTACATCTTTCCAGAGGAAAAAGTCCCAGTAAATTTATTTCATACAATTATAACCTGATTTTCAGAATAAATCATTTTGAAATGCACAGTATATTTTTGAAATACATAGGCAATGACCATGTTATAAAAATATTTCTTACATGTTAATTATTGATTTTAGATAGCAGGAAAAAATGCTATGCCACAAAAGTTAGAAATACTGGGTTTCCTCCTATGAGGTGTAATTTAGGTCTTTCAAAGCTAGTAGGACACATTAGTCAGTTACAATTGGATCCAAGTCAAATATGCACATACAGTTTTATAGAGTTTGATAGATTTGCATCTACTTCATGGGAAATTTAGATTACCTTTGATATAGATCCAATGTATTTATTTAAAGCCCGTTAGTTTTAACTTACTGAGAGTGTTATTTATTTCCTACGTGTATATGTAACATTTCCTATAAGTATATGTAATATATTTACATATTTACTAAAAATGTAATATAAATGGTTGTCATTCAACAGAGAAGGCCTAGGCCAGTGATGGTGAACCTTTTTTTCCTTGGGTACCCACACCCATAATTCAATGCCTGGGGAGATTGAAAACAGCTTTTCCCACCCTCTGGAGGCCATAAATGGCCTGTTTCCCAACTTCTGGTGGGCCCAGTAGGCTCATGTTTCGCCCATCCCAGGTTCCAATGTCTACCCTGGAGCCAGGAGAGGGTAAAAACACCTTCCCCCATCCCCCTGGAGGCTTTCTGGAAGCCAAAAACGCCCTCCCAGAGCTTCCATGCAAGCCAAAAATCAGGTGGCTGCCACACACATGCATGTTGTAGCTAAACTAGGACAACGGCTCATGTGCTATCGGATATGGCTCCGTGTGCCACCTGTGGCACCCGTGCCATAGGTGCGCCATCACTGGCCTAGGCGAAAAGAGGCCATCAGTATGTTCCTTACACATCTAAAAATGTTTTTTTGGATTTCACTCCCGGATACAAAAATCATCTCGGGGAAACCTATTATCAAGAAACTACAAGATAGTAGCGTGCCAACCTTGTTATAGACAGTAGACTCTTCCTTATTATCCATGAATGACTGACCAGATTTGTAATAGGAAGGGAGATGTGTCAAGTACCCTGATCTGTGGTGGTTGGCATATTATCTGAAATTAGTAAAAGATCTTCCTGGTCATGGGGATCCCTCAGGTGTCTAGTGATACTTCATCATTGACTACCAGAACATCACTAAACTACATGTTTATCTTTTTGGAAGGAATCTCAATCACATTTGAAACACACTCCCAAACGCTTGTCCAGGAATAACTTGCACACAGGATTTCATTCTCAGGTTCAGTCTCAGTTTATTGTGTGCCCAGCTCATTATCTTGGTGCATCACATTTGCTTTCACTTTGGAGAAAGATAGCTGAGTGTCATCAATAGATTCATTTCACCTAGCCCTAAAATTCTTGATAATACCCTCCAGTTAATTTTTATAGATATAAATAACATTGAGTATGAAATAGTGCTTTGTGGTGGCCCCAATAAGTGTCTATGGTGCAAAGGCTTAGATACCATTGAGAGACTTTTCTTGGAAGTAGAAATCAAATATATTGTGGCAGGATGCCACCAACTAACAAATGATCCAGGATTGTTATTAAAATTTGTACTAAGTAACCCCCTCCCCAAATAATTATATTAATAAAGGCAAGGGAGCATAACAGTAACAGAATTTGGCAATAATAATTTAAAAACTCATGCTACTTGGAAGGACTTAAATCACATTAGCCAAAAACCTGGGCAAAGGGGTAAATCTTTAAGACCTTCTGAAGGCCTACTCAAAATTCAGAGGGAATCTCAGAGGGACTTCATTCCAGAGGACAAGTGCAGGGATGGAGAAGGTGTACTTCTGATAGATGGTATTGTTTAGAGAGGAATACAGAGCATATCAATTTTGCTCTGTCAAATGGCCAAATGGATATTATGGAGATAGATGGTTCCTCAAGTTATCAGGCTCTATGTCACATAGACTCTTATAGAAAATAACCTGGAAGCAAGATTGCAGCTCATGCAATTTAGGAAATAGGAACATTATACAGGCAATCCAAGGCATGCCCATCATTGCTTGCATTGCTACATTCTGAGGTTTTTTTTCAAGTTCTTTCCTATGTAAAACATGCAGCAATACAGATAATCCTTGACGTAATCATTTGTTTAGTAACTGTTCACAGTTACAACACTGAAAAAGTGATTTAGGACTAGTTTTCACACTTGCAATCATTGCGGTATCTCCATAGTCATGTGATCAAAATTTGGGTGCTTAGCAATTGGCATGCATTCCTGACAGTTGCACTTCCTAAGGTCATGTGATCACCATTTGTAATCTAGCTCTGCCACAATTCATCTACAAGCACAACTAAAATCATCTGTTCTAAATCCTGCCCTAGAAGATAAACTGCTTTCCTTCAGATAATCTGCAAAGAATGATGGTATCAGATGTACCTCATGAATCAATAGGTCGACATTCCTTCTGTGTGTCTCCCACAAAAGATCATCTGTGAGGGTTCCATGGCTGATTCTGGCCATCAACCAAGACTAAATCCAGACTATAAAAGATTGAGATAGTGGATGTTTTTTTAAAAAATCCACAACTGAACAAACAACATCATCTCAAGCACCTTACCCCAAAAGTGGTGGTTTGTTTCTGGGCAGTAATTGATAGTTATCATCTGAGTTAAGGAAGTGTTTCTTAGGAGTTGGTTGTCCTTTGTCTCTACCATAAAAACCTTATTTAGGCTATATTTGCACTGATCAGTAAAATATGTATTTCAAAAGATTTTACAGTTTAGTATTTATATTAGAGATGGTTTTGGGTAGCATATGCATGTGATTACTTAGTTCCTAAAATTAATGCATCTAAAGCCATAAAAATGAATAAAATATCTTGAGGACCATCTTCTGAATATGCTTAACTTGAAAAGCTCTACATTTCATTCTGTCAATATTTAAGATGCCATTAATGGGGACACAGACCAGAACCTGTAATTCTCTGCCTGTGGAGGCCCACTTTTAATATTTAATATCTTGCAAAGGTCACTTTGCTTTTAATTTTTTTCAGCTGTTAAACATATATTCTTAACTTAGATAATTTTTAATTAACAAAATGTTCTGTTTAAACACAAACATTTTCATTTGCTACTAAAAGATATTATCTGGGATATCAAGCAGACTTCCCTTGAAAGATAAGTCAAAGCCAGGTAAGCAAGTATCCCACCCATATGAAGTCAGGAAAAGAAATATAGAAATATTCTGATGTTTTTAAAAGTTTCATTTAGAGCGTCTCATTTAAATGATGATGTGTGTTTTCTTTTTTCATTTGAATAAAAATAGCTTTGTGTCATGAAACAATTTTTTATGTAGCAGGCAATATTATTTAAAATCTACAGCATATAATCGTGATGGCAGACCTATGGCACATATTGGAGAGCACGTGAGACCTTGCCCTATGTTAGTTCCAGCGCACAGGCATATTCTGGCCAGATGATTTTCAGCCTTGGGGAAGGCCGCTTTGAACCTTCAGGGATGTTCGGAAAACGCATTTCCAGTTTGCCCATTTGTGCTGTTTCTTTGCACTCTGGAGCATTCAGGGAAGCATCCTGAAGCCCTGGAGCGCAAAAAACCACCTAACAGGCAAACCGGGAGTGCATTTTCCGAACTTCCGGTTTGGCCGTTTTTTCCACTGTCCCAAGCTTTAGTGAGGCCTGTGTGCATACATGGGGATGGGGGAATTGTGTGCATGCGCAGTGGCAGCGCGGGGGTTGCACATGCATGGAGGGGAGGGGTGTGGGCACGTGCGCGCATGCTAGCGCGCACACATACACTCTCACCCTTTTGGCACGTGAACCAAAAAAGGTTCGCCCTCACCGATATATAACATTTCACCTACTAGAATTAGTATGGGAAATATGGTCGGATTAATTAAAGAAGTTCATAAATTCAATAGACAACTAAGAAATGCAACGTTTATTTTTCACAATCTGACTATAATGGCCAGCAAAATATTTCAACATTTTTTTGTTCTAAATCAAAGATTTATGTATGTAGTGTGTCTTTTTCAAATATATGCAGAGATGTCTAGAGAAGCGATGGAGGAAGAATAAGTCCGAATCTGATCAAACACTTGTAAGAGCTCATATTAAGACTTATAAAGTGGCGCTCAAGGCAGCAAGATGCACGTATCATGCCACCTTGATTGCATCAGCGTAATCTCGCCCAGCCGCTCTGTTTAGGGTGACTCGCTCCCTTCTTAACCGGGGGGAGTTGGGGAACCCTTGCAGAGGAGTGCTGAGGATTTTAACACATTTTTCGCTGATAAAGTCGCTCGGATCTGGGCAGACCTCGACTCCGATTGGATAACAGAGTTGACTAACAACGAGTCAGTTGATGTGACTGGGGCCCGTATTTGTCCATCTGTCTGGGAAGAGTTTGATCTGGTGACACCTGATGAAGTGGACAAGGCCATTGGAGCTGTGAGTTCCGCCACCTGTTTACTGGATCCGTGTCCCTCCTGGCTGGTTTCGCCCAGCAGGGAGATATCACGGAGCTGGGTCCAGGAGATTGTCAATGCTTCTTTGGGGAGGGGGTCCTTTCTGGTTACCTACAAGGAGGCACTTGTGTGCCCCCTCCTCAAGAAGCCTTCCCTGGACCCAGCCATTCTCAACAACTATCATCCAGTCTCCAACCTTCCCTTTATGGGGAAGGTTGTTGAGAAGGTGGCGGCGCTCCAGCTCCAGCAGTCCTTGGAAGAAGCCGATTATCTAGGCCCTCAACAGTCGGGTTTCAGGCCCGGCTACAGCACGGAAACTGCTTTGGAGTGCCAAGGTTTTTTTGTTTAGCATATTAAAAGCAGAAGCAAAAATCCACCCACCCCATACTATCACAGCTCAGAGGAAGAAAGATAATCCATTTGAAATTATCCCACTATGGGAAATTCTTCCCAATTCTTAAGAATGGGGGGAAGCAGATAGCTTCTTACCTTTGCTAAAGAGTAGGAAGACATAACAATATGTATCTAACAGTATAGTGCAGTGGTTCTCAACCTTTCTAATGCCATGACCCCTTAATACTGTTCCTCATGTTGTGGTGACCCCCAACCATAGATCTAGCGCCAGTTCTCCCCACAGATCTTTAAGCTGATTGGCAGGAATGTCAGAGGGATACCCCCACTGTAAACACCTGATTGGTCAGATTGAAAACATATACAGTATTCCAAGGTGCCAGAATAGAAGCTTTAGTTCCTAACACCATGAAAAATTTGTCTTTTTCCATGGTCTTAGGTGACCCGTGTGAAACGGTCGTTCAACCCCCAAAGGGGTCCTGACTCCCAGGTTGAGAACCACTGGTATACAGTGATCCCCCGGGTATTGCGATCCCGATCATTGCGAAACGGCTATATGGCGATTTTTCAACCCGGAAGTAAAAACACCATCTGCGCATGCGCGCCCTTTTTTTCTATGGGCACGCATGTGTAGATGGCGCCGGGAAGATCAGCTGCTGGGCGGCTTCCCTGGGTCTTCCCCCTCTTGCTGGCGGGAGGGCGAGCGGCGGGCATCAGCGAGGAGTTTCCCCACCGCCCACGCAAACTCCTCGCTGCCGCTCGCCCACCCTTCGCCCAACCACGCCGTTCGCTCGCGCCGCTTCCCAGCTGAGTCCTGAAGCGAATTGGCTTCAGGACTCAGCTGGGAAGTGGCGCGAGTGAGCGGCGCAAGCGAACGGCTTGTCCGCCGCCTGCCTGCCCTTCACCCGCCCTTCGCCCGCCCACGCCGTTCATTCTCGCCGCTTCCCAGCTGAGTCCTGAAGCGAATTGGCTTCAGGACTCAGCTGGGAAGCGGCGTGAGCGAGCGGCTTGTCCGCCGCCTGCCTGCCCGCGCGCCCGCCGCTCGCCCGCCCACGCCGTTCATTCTCGCCGCTTCCCAGCTGAGTCCTGAAGCGAATTGGCTTCAGGACTCAGCTGGGAAGCGGCGCGAGCGAGCGGCGTGGGCGGGCGAAGGGCGGGCGAGCGGCAGCGAGGAGTTTGCGTGGGCGGTGGGGAAACCCCAGCGCCGCTTCCCAGCTGAGTCCCCTTCCCAGGAACCCCAATCTTCGGCTCCTCGCTAGCGCTGCGGAAGTAAAAACACCATCTGCGCATGCGCAGATGGTGTTTTTACTTCTGCAGCGCTACTTCGCGAAAAACCGATCATTGCGGGGGGTCCTGGAACGGAACCCTCGCAATGATCGGGGGATCACTGTAGTGGATTAGGCATTGGACTAGAAATAGGGAGATTTACATTTAGTAAGCCATGGAAGTTATCTGGTGCATTTATAGAGTTGGGAGGTAAAATAAGAAAAAGGAATGCTCTATATATGGTAACTTAAATTCCCAAAAGAAGGGTCAAATATTAATATAATAAATAATTAAGATGAATTGTTCTGTACATTTAAGGATATTTCTGTGTTTGCTAGTGAAAATGGCAGAATTTGAAACATTATTTGATAAAAAATGTAAGACTTCTAAAAATGTTTAGGAAATAATTTTGGATTTGCTTCCTCAGATTTCTTGGCACTACTAGAAATAGCTGTTAGCTAAAGGAATTTTGTAGTTTAGTTGTCTGAACTGTGTAATAAAGCTTCCAATTTACAACTGTGTTTTCTTTATTTTCGATAGGGAATTATGAATATTGTGAAGGAATCTATAAAAAACATTGTTCCAACTTGGCTTCAAAGATATTTTACACAAAATGAAGAGACATCTCCAAATGAGCAAAGAAATCTGGAGGGGGATATAAACTATCATCTTGCCTTTGCAGATGATATCACTGAAGATGCTCTTGAGATGCATGGTCGAATCACTCCTGAGCCAACCAGAATTTCTTTAGAAGGTGGGTTTGTTCATTTTATTAATCAATTAATAAGGTTAATCAATAACCATTGCAAATTTTCTCCAAACATTATGAATTATAAAGATTTTGCTAACTTTTGAGACTCATATTATGGAATGCTTTTTTATTTAATTGCTAGCATCTTTATACTCTTAATGAATGCCTTCCAAGTTGATCAGATTAAATTCAATTCAATGGCAGATATAATTTAATTTAATATTACCATAACCTACTTTTTATGATCAGCATTTTATTAAGCAACAGAAGAAGATAGTAAGACCACGTACGTCCTTTCTTGACTTGTACATTTTTGTATTCATCATTTAATCAAAATAATTTTTTGGTAGATTTTAAGTTTCTGTTATATGCCAAGAGGTGAACAAAGAAATTTGGCCTATATGTCATATGTTGAGTTTTAAATAGAAATGTCCTATATCAATACTTGCCAATAGTATCATTAATTGCCATTATCAGAAGCCTGTACATACTATGTCCTCTAATCTTAAAAAAATAACTTACTGGAAAATTGAAGTTGATGGGTGACACAAGAAATTAGCTCATCCTCCTTTTACACAAAAAACTATCTGTATTCCAAACTGAATTGGAAAATTTATTTCTCATCATTCTACTCTTCAGTTAAATAAATGGTTTGAATCTAAATTTTAAAAGCAACGATTGCTGAGTTTATGTATGTATATTTATTTATTTATTGGATTTATATGCCCTCCCACTCCGAGGACTTATCATTGCCCATTTCACTATTTATAATCAGTTTTCAGAACTGGTAATCCTTTGCTTCAACATGAAGCATGATAGACCTTCCTATTCCCACTATAAGTTTGGATGTTTTAACATATGATAGTATTACTGGAAAGAGAAAATAGTAGAGTCCTTAACAGCAACTGGAAGCAGAATTTTTGTTGTTAAGCAATGTGTTTGTAGAGTGTAACCACACCATTTAGCAATGACAATCCCTGCAATCCCGATTGTAATTGTTACCCTGCTTCCCCCAGAATAAGACATCTCCTGGTAATAAGCTCAAACAGGCTGTTGAGTGCATGGCAGTAAAGCCAAACACTTATTTCAGGGTTCAAAAAAATATGACAGGGAAACATGGTAATTGGTGCATGAATGGGAATGACTGCATGTGGGGTTTTTTACGATTTTATAAATAATTCTTTTTAACAATAATTAGTTTTTTTCATACATATTGTTTTCATTATGTTGTACGCCGCCCTGAGTCGCTTCAAGAAGGGCGGCATAGAAGTTATATAAATGAATGCATGAATGAATGAAATCCCACAGTAATTAGACAAGGCGGCTTTAGTCCAGCTTCCAACATCTCAAATGAGATTAGCTCCATTTCTCTCAACATTCTGTGAGTCCCTCAAGACCTAGATGTTATCTGGTCTTTGAGAACTTGGGGGATTTTTCTGTGATTAATATCCCTTCTTGTTTTGTGTGCCTTTTTTAATAGTTATTTTTAAATTATGACTGACGGTATGTATGTGTTTGTCTTGTGTGTTTATTATAATGATATACTGTAGGATACCCTGAGTAACTTACTTTCATGTGAGATGGGCGACTATATAAATATGATAAATAAAACTTTAAAAGGTTATATAATTTGTATTGCAATGCTTGTAAGCTGTCTTAAATGCTTATATAAGAGGAAAGGCAGGTATAGAATTACTCATAAATAATATAAAATAAATCTAATCACTCAATAACTTAATTGAAAGTACAATCTACTGGGCACTTAGATTAGTTTATATTGTATTAATCTTTTAAAATTATTTAAATTCTATGCTCAGGATAGTGTTGGAAAATAATATTTTTATTCTTTCTTTACATACAACAATAGTTTTGTTATAATAGTATAGTTCTTGGCACAAATATAATAGCTATTCTCACAAAATTTCCTTTCCTTAATTTTTGGAGCTAGAGAGGAATGGAACAATTGAAGTACAGTATAAAGTAGACAATGTTTATTATTTAGTATCTTTTATAAATAATTTCAAATTTTCTTGGGTTTTCTCTCCCTCCCCTCCCACATCACATTTACAGAAGTTGTGTGATTTTCTTTCTTTTTCTTTAGAGCCATCTACAAGTAGATCTAGTCTAAATTTCTCAGATATTTTAACACGCCCCTCTCTTCATCGGAGTCACGCTAACTGCAACATTTTGGATTCCCCGTCACCCTTCTCTCAACCATCCACATCAACTGCATTTCCAGTTAATAATTCTCGACTTTCACTTGGAAAAGAAATGAAAGATTCTACCTCGCAGCATGAAGACGATAACATCTCAACTACAAGTGGCTTTTCTTCAAGGGCATCTGATAAAGGTAACTAATTTGACTGTAATTTTTAAACTAACATTGTAAAATTATCTGGGAGCTATAGTGTTTTGTGTATGTATATATAAATGCTCCTTGTTTTACTTAATCAAAAATGGGGAAAACAGCAAATGCACCTTAGGAAAACCCTTTTTACTCATGTCTAGCAACCATCCTAGCTTATCTTTTTCTACCTTCAAAATAAAGTGCTGAGATTCAGTCAAGCACTGTTTTTATTTTTTAATACCATGTTTGCCCCAAAATAAGACATGTCTATAGTTAACACAATCAGGCTTTTCAGAGCATGCACTCAAATAAGCCCTCCCCAAAATTTTCCCCCCAACTACTTAAATGCATGCACAGCCGGTCCCCGCCATCTCCACTGGTGCATACCATACTCACCCCACATGCCCTTACTGTACCTACCGGTAGAGCTGATACCCACACAAAAAGAGCAGCAGGTTTTTTAATGGAATAATATAATCTAAAATTAAAAAATTAATCAAAAGGGCAAGGCTAATTTTTTCTCTATACTACATTTATTTTAAAAGGCATTATAATAAGATATTGATGCAGTTATATGTATTTTTTTTAGACATAACCGTTTCAAAAAATGCTTCGGTGCCACCTTTGTGGTCTGCAGAGAATGAAAGATCTGTTTCCCTTCCTCAACATTCAACAAATAGTTCTAAAAAACCTGGATTTAACTTGTCTGCCTTTGGAGCACTGTCTCCTGTAAGTACTGCATAATAGTTGCTTTAGCCCTATGACTTGTGCTTCCAGCTTCCTAATTAAATATCTTTCTTATTTCCAGTCACTTGGTAATGCATCATTTCTTAAGGCAAGTCAGCTAGGGAATTCTCCATTTTATCCTGGCAAAACTACGTATGGTGGTGCAGCTGCAACAACAAGGCAGTCTAAATTGCGAATTACTCCATATCAGGTAAATAAATGCTGGTGATTTCAGGAAGTAATAAGGGTTACGAAATAATTCCTATCTTTTGTGTACCAATTCTGCTTGTTCTTCTCTTAACATGTATTTAAGGAATGTAATTTTTCCAATGACAATTCAGCATTGGGAGCATGAGATATATTAGTTTTGGATTGTTTTGATCATGATTTGGTATTGCATAAACCTCAGGCCATGTATTTCCATCATTTCCCTCTCTTCTGGGCAAGATTCAAAGTCTTTTCTTTAATGTTTGTAAAACTTCCAACTTTATTGTTTTTCTACCAGTGTTAAACATGTTTCAATTTAAACCTAAAATAAAACAAAAGTGAAAGCTACAAATTGGCTTGTTACATAGCATCTCGTAATGATACTTATTCTACTATACTTCTCAACAAACTTACTGAAAGTGTTATTCTAGGATCAAGCAAGGAGGTTATGGAACATGATCCTGTGTCTCCTCTCCTTAGTGAGTCAGCTAACAGGAAAGAGCTAAGGTGGTTGTTGCCTTTTTCTTCCTAAAATATCATGTTACCACATGGTGGCAGAGGAAGAATTGTGTGAAGGTTACTACTGTAACTGCCTATTTTGATGCTTCTCTTTTCAGTGCCAGATTTCTTCCTCCCTCCTCTCCTCCCCTCCCTTTCCCTCCCATCATTCCATCACTCCACTGGTCCTGATATTATTTCTCTATGCCAAGATGCCAGAAGGTTCTCTTGCCTTATGTTCTATCATACTGAACATAATGACCATTCTTTTTTCTCAAAGTTGTGGAGATTCAGGAGACAGTCTGATCATTATTGTGTCTGCTATAATAGGAAAATTAAAAATAAGGATTATGATGTTGATTGTGTTGATTTTTCAGACACCATTAAGACGACAAATGAAAGCCAAGCAAGCAAGCGCACAATCCTATGGAGTGACAAGTTCTACTGCAAGGCGCATCTTGCAGTCTCTGGAGAAATTATCAAGTCCATTAGCAGTAAATTACTCTCTTTCTATAAGTTATTTTCAATACCTAAGACAATATTGTCTATGTATAATCATTGCATTTGATAAATGTGTCTACACATGTAATTTAACAGTGTTGTGCTTATTCAACAGGATGCTAAAAGAATTCCCTCTTCAGTTTCTACTCCATTGTCATCTGTAAGTTAATTTTCAAACTTTTGAAATTTCCTGACAAATTTAGTTTCAAAACAGAAGATTTAATTTTTGTGTTTTATATTTCAGCCTTTGGAAAACAGTATGCTGAATGTTACCAATTTCCATTCATCAAGAAAAAGAGTGAGTTAATTTACAAAATCTTACCATTATTTGTAAGCAGTGCAGAGCTTATTTAATTCTTTGATGTGGAACTGTTATGTGGAATCTTACACAGATTTACAGGGCTCCATTAAAAATTAAGAAGGAAAAGAATGTTCTGATTTGATATGGAAACTCCAGGAACACTAATGTTTTACATGTGTGTTTGGGCTGTACTGATCCAGCCATTCAAATAATGCTTGAGCAATTTTCTGAAAATATAAAATTCTTTTGATTCCAAACCACATTTCAACACCATGAATCAGTGACTATACTGGAAAATTGTCAGATCATTATGGTTCCGATCAATATTCAGATCAATATTCCTCAAATATTAGACTGCCTTCTGTTCAGGTCTGAAATTTAGATTTTAGATTAACATGTGTGATATAGTAAATTTCATCATCTTCTTCATAATTTTTCAGTTTGTTTGCTGCATTGGTTTTGTATAAACAAATACAATTTTATTTTCAGTTCTGGGTTGTACATTCTGTGTGGAAACATTAATTCCTTGCTAACTGACAACTGAAAGAGAAGACAGATAACTGACGCTTTTTTCCTTTTGGCATATATCAGATAGATGCAGCCACCTGTCATTAAGTAGAAAAAAGAAGGAATTGTCTATTCATAGTATAATAAATAGTTGGCAGTAGTAATTGTTGGCCAAAACCAGTATGTTAATGGTTTGTTGCCAAAGCAAATGTGTTGTCTACTGTCCATAATTTCTTGTTTAAAACTAAATTGATATAATTTATTAATAAAATGGGCTGAAATAGATTTCACTTGTATAGTGATGAATTAGCTTTCTCCTGGTTACTTTTGGTTCAGTGTGAATATTTCTTATTTTGAAGGTTGAAACTCATTATCCACCAGTTCAGAAGCTTGTGACACCCAAGCCGGTTTCACGGTTAATGACTCATTCACAGTTTTTTAAACCTTCTCTTGTGTCTGCTGCTGAATCAAGCAGGGTACGACAGAGACTAGAGATCAACCATAAAGTAAGTATATGTCAAAATATTTAACTATATACATAACTATTATACACACTCCATTTTTCTCCAGTATTTTATATCCTGATTTAATTTGAATTAGCATTCTTGAAAAAATTTATTAACTATTGCTTTACCAGTAGTTTTCCACATATAATTAAAACTTTTAGAGACTGATATAATAGAAATTGCAAGCTTGCTTATTTGAGTCTGCTTTTGAAATATGATTTTTGACTAAAATGGATTAACGTTTTTTTAAAAAAAATATATAAATAGTGGGAATCTAGTGTCTTTGTTGAAAAGTATGTTGGCTAGTGCACTAACGGAATTAATTATGAGGTGTGTTTTTGTTTTTGATTTGGTGCCTTTAAGTTGATGATGTAGTTTTTTCTTGGCAAGGTTTTTTGGAAGTGATTTACTGTTACTGCCTAAAGGAGAATTATTTAAATTATTCTGAACATCAGGGGGCCATAAAGAAGTATTATTGAAGAAACACATAAACAAAAATAAGTGAGGTTGAGAAATGTTTGAGTAAACAAAACTTGTGTTTTTCATTCATTAATGCAATTATTTTATAAAACTAGATTAGAAAATAAATGGACTAAAATTTTCAGCATAATATTTCTTTACAGACAGGGCAGGAGAAAAGGCTCACAATGGAATTGCAAAGTGAACAATCAAAAAGGTATGTAAAGTTCACTGTGGTTCTGAAGGACTTATGATGAATAATATTTGACTTTACTTATGTTTTTCATTTTTCTAAGCAAGAAATGGAATATATTATCAACCTAAAAGATAATCCTCAACTTATGACCAGTCTCTTAGCAGCTGTTCAAAGTTACAACAGATCTCTCCAGGGAGTGTGAAATGCTTCCAGTTTGCTCATGCCTGTCAGTCGTTGTACAGCCGGTCGCGAAGGCAGTGCAAGTCTCCGCCTACCTGCCCAGATGCCTCCATTTGGGTTCTTTTATCCTCTGCGAATGCACAAAGTGTTCTGTGTATGCACAAAGTGTAAAAGAACCCAAATTGCGCCATCTGTGCGGGTAGGTGGCACCTTGCACTGCCTTCACGACTGGCTCTCTGACATTTCACTCCTGTCTACAGGGCTACTTACAACCCAGATTCAAAGTTTCAGTGAATATCCCCATAGTCACATGATTACACTTTGTCACTCAGCAATCAGCTTAGCACAATGTGACCCATTTTACAACCACAAGCCACGACCACAATTTTGTTTTCAATTACAGTTTTAAGTTAAGGATTATCTATAATTATAAAACACCATTTACCTTTAATAACGTTCCAGCTTCTTTGCTACTTTCCTTACTCGCCTTCAGGCCCATGTGTCTTCTGAAAAACTTCTCCAGTGAATCAGAAGACCTAGTACACATTGTGAGAGTAAGGACTGTAAGGCTGTAACGTTCAGGAGATTCCCTCATTTAATTCTTCTGGGCAAAGATGTAGGAAGACAATGGATAACAGCAAGATAAAAAGAATTACGTGAAATTGGGCTTTTGCTAAAGAAAAAGAGCTGTTCATTACAAACATTGAATTGGAAATGCCTGAGATAGACCTTTAAAACACGGGTGAAAATAACAGAACTATCTTGATATTGGAAGGGAATGTTCCAATCTCCTTCACAAAAGTTCTCTGACTCTATAGGTAGAAGAGATGAAATAGTGAGGTGGTATGTTTCAAAGGGATGTAGGACTCCGTATTTATTGCCTAATTGCTTGTTTTCTGTTAAGCTGTTTTCTGCTCTGTAGTCAAAAACATGAAAGGGAATTTTATAGATAACTTTTAAAATTTCTAAAAATTAAAAGTTCTGTAAGGTTTGCCATCCAAGACAAGGTGCATCTGTCTTGATGGTAGACCTTGAGAAAAAAAGATGGCAGTGGAAAATAAAACCATGAAGATTTTACACTTTCTATTAACTTTTGACTGGAATAGAAACATATGTTTGTTATTTATAAGTTATACCAACTGTTGCAATGTGCAAGAAAATTTTTGCAACATCTATTGATTCTATCTCAACAGTGTCACAAGCCCTACATTTACGACTTCTGCAGCCAATGGACTACCACCTGCAGTAGGAAGTGGTGGAGGCAAAATGAAAAAGGAAAGAAATTTACACTATGTACCAAAACCCTCAGAAAATGAGGTAAATGTATTCATTATGTTGTAATATATTTTATTAGTGGAGAAGCTGTGTGAAATATTAAATTTTCCATAGATTATGGGCCCACATAGGACCTTTTATTCTTAATTTGTTTGAATAACATACTGTAATAGACAAAACTATTTAGTATACAGTGATCCCCCGCTCGTTGCGAGGGTTCCGTTCCAGGAGCCCCCGCAACGAGCGGGTTTTCGCGAAGTAGCGATGCGGAAGTAAAAACACCGTCTGCGCATGTGCAGATGGTGTTTTTACTCCCACAGCGCTAGCGAGGAGCCGAAGATTGGGGGCGGCACGGCTGTTTGCCGCCGGCATGGAGGGCTTCCTAGCAGCCCCCCAAACCCGGGTTGGGGGTCCGGGGGACGCTGTCTCTCGGCGCTTTCGAGCCGAGTCCGGGAGCGAACTCGCTCACGGACTCGGCTCGAAAGCGCCGAGAGAGAGCGTGGACAGGCCCGTTCCTTGGCGCTGTCTCTCGCCGCCTTCGAGCCGAGTCCGGGAGCGAACTCGCTCACGGACTCGGCTCGAAAGCGCCGAGAGAGAGCGTGGACAGGCCCGTTCCTTGGCGCTGTCTCTCGCCGCCTTCGAGCCGAGTCCGGGAGCGAACTCGCTCACGGACTCGGCTCGAAAGCGCCGAGAGAGAGCGTGGACAGGCCCGTTCCTTGGCGCTGTCTCTCGCCGCCTTCGAGCCGAGTCCGGGAGCGAACTCGCTCACGGACTCGGCTCGAAAGCGCCGAGAGAGAGCGTGGACAGGCCCGTTCCTTGGCGCTGTCTCTCGCCGCCTTCGAGCCGAGTCCGGGAGCGAACTCGCTCACGGACTCGGCTCGAAAGCGCCGAGAGAGAGCGTGGACAGGCCCGTTCCTTGGCGCTGTCTCTCGCCGCCTTCGAGCCGAGTCCGGGAGCGAACTCGCTCACGGACTCTGCTCGAAAGCGCCGAGAGAGAGCGTGGACAGGCCCGTTCCTTGGCGCTGTCTCTCGCCGCCTTCGAGCCGAGTCCGGGAGCGAACTCGCTCACGGACTCGGCTCGAAAGCGCCGAGAGACAGCGTGGACAGGCCCGTTCCTTGGCGCTGTCTCTCGGCGCTTTCGAGCCGAGTCCGGGAGCGAACTCGCTCACGGACTCGGCTCGAAAGCGCCGAGAGAGAGCGTGGACAGGCCCGTTCCTTGGCGCTGTCTCTCGCCGCCTTCGAGCCGAGTCCGGGAGCGAACTCGCTCACGGACTCGGCTCGAAAGCGCCGAGAGAGAGCGTGGACATCGCCCGTATCTAGAAGAAGTTGCCACCCGAGCGCTCTTGCCCGGCGGGAGGCGAAGCATATGGGTGGGGGGGCTGTCAGGACACCCTCCCACCCCAGCACTTTGCATCCCGCCGGCAAAGAGCAATAAGGCAGCAGCTTCTGCCGGACATGGGCAATGGGCGGGACAGAGAAGCGGGAAGAATCAGGAGGTTCCTTTGGCGGCTGGAGGCTGCCTGGCACCCGCTGCAGCCAAAACAACAAAGCCAGGCAGCCCCCAGCTGCCAAAGGAGCCTCCTGATTCTCCCCGCTTCTCTGTCCCGCCCATTGCCCATGTCCGGCAGAAGCTGCCTCCCGTGCCGATGTTCCCCGCCAAGCCCAGTTCGGCTTCCCTGGCTGCTTGGCCGGAGGGGGGGGGCTCGGCCAAAAGGGGCTGGAGACGCAGCGATTTGCCTCCCGCCCCTCGCCCCTGTGCCACCGGCACGTCATCTTCCCTCCCAGACAAAAAGGCCGGCCTTTGGGGATGAAGGGGTGTGTTCAGCTCTGCGTCTCCAGCTCCTTTCGGCCGAGCCCCCCCCCCCCCCCCGGCCAAGCAGCCAGGGAATCCGAGCCAGGCTTGGCAGGGAACATCGGCACGGGAGGCAGGAGACGATCGGGCGACCGGAGCAGCAGCCAGGGAAGCCGAGCCGCGTATGGCGGTGACGGCGGCCGTCTCCTGCCTCCCGCGCCGATGTTCCCCGCCACGCCCGGCTCGGCTTTCCTGGCTGCTTGGCCGGGAGCTGGATGCTGGTGGTGGCGGAGGAAGGCGAATGCGGCTTGGAAGCTGGGAGGGGGGCAGAATATGGGAGGAGAGAGGCTTGCAATAGAGGGTGGAGGAAGCGGCCATGGGAGGGCGAGCTGCCTCAGGGAGGAGGATCGGGCGGGACCAGGTGGGGGCTGGAATTTCTCCGCCAGGGCGAAGGGCGGGCGAGCGGGTGCTGGGGAGGGCTTCTCGCCCTCCCGACAGCAAGAGGGGGGAGCGAACGGCGTGGGCAGGCGAAGGGCGGGCGAGCGGCAGCGAGGAGTTTGCGTGGGCGGTGGGGAAACTCCTCGCTGACGCCAGCAAGAGGGGGAAGACCCAGGGAAGCCGCTGCCATCTACGCATGCGTGCCCGGCACGCATGCGTAGATGGTATTTTTGACTTCCGGGTTGAAAAATAGCGAAGTACCCTGTTCGCAATGGTTGGGGACGCAATAAACGGGGGATCACTGTATTTTAAACCACTTAAGTACCAAAGTGGCTCCTTTTTTAGCACAATTAGATTCCTATTTCTTCTGTACTGCAACAGAAAAGGCAATTAGAACCTGGGAAAGAATCTGCACTAGGCAGTGATGATATGTGGGATGGGGCAGTGGTCTTTGAATGGCTATGAATGAGCCGATCCAGTGGGTTTACAGAGGCAGGTACATCATAAGGGATATTGTAGCAAGCACTTCGGGAGAAATCTCAATTTATCCCATGAGGGATAAAACAGACATTTGAAGTATAAAAACGTCACATCTTGCAAATTTTCTGTCATGAATATTCTTTTTAGATATTTTTTTAGATGTTTGAATTACTTCTCATTTAGATTGACATTTTTTTCAATTTTTGGCTAAATTGCTTTAATTATCTTTAGAAATAAGCAGGCCTGAACTTAAAATATAGAATTTTGTGGAATTTGAAAAATAACAACTTGACACTTCAATTTTAGGAGATGGAGATGCCAGCACTACCAGAAATTTCTCTGCCCATTAGTACATCATCACTGCCAAAATTCAGCTTTGGCCCTCTGGCTAGTTCTTCTGGTTCATCCTTAACTCCCAGTGCTGCCCAACCAGTGACTAACAAGGTAAATTGTGTATAAAGTACCCGTAGTTATTTTCTGTCTATCCTTTCTACCTTAATCTGATTTGTACCTTCATCAGGCTTTGGAGTTTTGTCATTTCACATTTTCTTTGACTAGCTGATTTATATTTCCATAATAAACTGTATAGACTAATACAGTATAGTCTAATAACCAATGCACTACAAAAATGTCAGCAATCCATAATTTATGAACACTGGCCTTAGTTTTTGGAGAACTAGCAGATTTCCTAGTTCTTGAGTAAATAGACTGTGTGTGATGTACAGGTAGTCTTTGGCTTACAACATTTCGCTTAGTGATCATTCAAAGTTACATCATCACTGAAAAAAAGGGAATTGACCATTTTTCACACTTAACGACCATTGCAGCATCTCCATGGTCACGTAATTTACATGCAGATGCATGACAACTGACTCACATTTATGACGGTTGCAGTGTTCTGGGCTCGTGTAATCCCTTTTGTGTCCTGACAAGCAAGATCAATGAAGAAATCAGATTCACTTTACAATTATTTTTACTAATTTAACAACTTAACAAATATGAGAAGAAAAGTCATAAAATGGGGCAAAATTCACTTAACAAATTTCTCATTTAGTGACATAAATTTTGGGCTCAATTGTGGTCGTAAATTGAGGACTACCTGTATTTTGATTTTAAGTTCATAACCGTAATAAAGTTTTCATGTAAGTATTTCAATAAAAAAATAATATTTCTTCTTAATATTTGTATATATTGGCCACAATGATAAGCTGGCTGACATTTGGCCTCTGATAACAGGTAATGCAACTAGCATCTATTCTATTTCTGTCTTACCTTCTAAGCTCTTGCACCTATCAAACAAAACATGAACTGGCAGGTTTTATAAACAAAAAGAAACATATCTATGAATTTATCATCCTTTTATGCAATATAATCCTCATACAACAATTCCAGTTTTGTTAAATTTCACAGAAATCAGTATGAATCCTCCATCCAGATTTATAGAATACAGCATAATCCCATACAAGAGATTTATTTCCAGGTCAACAATGCAGGACTGCAATATATATTCCCTTAAATAATAACTTCAACAATTTCAGCCTGTTTTTGAAAAGGATTTGACATTAAACATAGTTTGTTCCATATTGCATAAAGTCTCCTTTGATGCACCAGAAAAGAATGCATTTTGTTTGAGAATGCAGAGCATCCTTTGTTTCACAGCAAAATCTCCTAATTGTATGTGTTCATTTCTAATTAAATGATGACTAATTATATACAGTGTTCCCTCAATTTTCACGGGGGATGCGTTCCGAGACTGCCCGCGAAAGTCGAATTTCCGCGAAGTAGAGATGCAGAAGTAAATACACTATTTTTGGCTATGAACAGTATCACAAGCCTTCCCTTAACACTTTAAACCCCTAAATTGCAATTTCCCATTCCCTTAGCAACCAGTTAGATTATTACTCACCATGTTTATTTATTAAAGTTTATTAAAAATATATATTTATTAAAGGCGGACGAAAGTTAGGTGATGACATATGACGTCATCGGGCGGGAAAAACCGTGGTATATGAGAAAAAACCCGTGAAGTATTTTTTAATTAATATTTTTGAAAAACCGTGGAATAGACTTCGCGAAGTTCGAACCCGCGGAAATCGAGGGAACACTGTACTTTAAAGCAGGAGTCCCCAACCCCTGGGCCTCGATCCACTACCATGCTGTGGCCTATTTGGAATTGGGCAATTTGAGTGGCTGGCTAGAGTGTGCATGCATGTGCACAAGCTCAATTTGCACAAGTGGTGGGTTGGTGAGCACTATCTGGGCATTCACGTCGACCCACCACTCACACAAGTCGAGCTGTATGCATGCATGCTGGCCTGCCACTCACACAAGTGCTGCATTGTGCTTGTGCAGCCCATTCACCCCCTCCCACTGGGCCACCAAGTCACAAAGGTTGGGGACCGCTACTTCAGGGTAGCTGTTTAATATTTGGATTTTTTTAAATTAGGTACAGCCAGCTAGCAGTCCTGTATTCAAATTTTCATCTCCAATTGTAAAATCTACTGAAGCAGAAATGTTGCCTCCAGTATCTGTAAGTAATAATGCATGTGTGATTTTATGGCAAGGGAAGATGATAATAATAGAAAACAAAATGGTTTAAAATTCAGAAGTAGAGGTCTGCTTGCTAGTCTTATTTATAGGATAGGTCTATTCAACTTCTCTTTTGACATTTAATATTTATTTCTGTCAGATTGGTGGATATAAATTTAGTGCTCCTGTTGCAAAATCATCTGACCTTTCAGGATCCCGGAATACTTCATTTTCATCCCAAATTAATTCAGGTAATTTTATGCATTTAATATGGGATTTTTCTCTTGACTGAGAAATCAGGTGCTAATATTGCTAGCTCAAAAGAAATTGAGAAAAATAGTGGTTACAATTTATTAACTATTCCTTCAAAAATGAAAATATTTTCCAATTTTAAATAATTTCTTAAGCATACATTCAGTTTGGGTAAAACTTTATTCCAGGCTTTCATAATCTTCTAATAAAGATTGTTTAACTTGTATGACAGTATAAAACTGCTAATTATAAAAGTTTGTTCATGAACTCTCTTGTAATAATGAGTCCATTATCTGATGTATATTTGCTCAAGGCAAATGGCTGTTCAAATTTTTTCCATCAACAGCTGTCAACAGCATAAGCAATAAGGAAGAAAATGAATATGATGGTCCTTTTAAGCCTGCAAAAATCCTAAAAGAAGGGAGTGTTCTGGATATTTTAAAAAGTCCTGGTGAGTCAATAGATGACATTTTAATTATATGGAAGTAATAACTTGCTTTCTTCTAAGCATTCTTAAGAAAAATAATTTAACATATGAAGAAGCTGTAAATGTATGCTGATTGTAAGGTGATTATGATGGTGGTGGTGGTTGTTATTATTATTATATCAAGAACATCCTATATAATACCACTGCTACCTCTAAGCTGTGCGGGCACGCGCCCGCGCAGCCATTAGGACCCCCCCTACGCAGAAACTTTTGAAGTGGTGCAAAGCCACGCAGTTCCGGATCGCTCGCTTCTCCGACCAGCAAAGCCGGCTGCCCGGGAAAGTGGCGCACTTTTTAAATGCGCCCTTCTCAAATGCGCCGCTTTGCTGGCCGGAGAAGTGAGCGATCCGGAACTGTGCGTGGCTTTGTGCCATGACAACAACAACAACGCCGTGGCGGCCTTCAAATGCGGCCCTTTGCGGCACCCCACCATCCGTTCCTGCAGGTAGGGGTCCGCCCCGCTATGCAGAGGCACTGCAGGGCCGGGCACTGGGTGCCGTGGATGCCTGGGAGGGCGAAGGGGTGGACGTGGCTGCTGCCTCTAACCTGCAGAGCCAGATGGGGGCAGAGGCAATGGCGGAGTCCGGCGCTGGGGCCATGCAGGGCCGCTCATCCAGGGAGCCGTGGACCGGCAAGCTACCCTCCGCTCTCTCTCTCTTTCTCTCTGTTGCCGGCATGGTGTACGAGAGAGAGAGAGAAAAAGGAGGAGAGAGAGAAAGCAAGCAAGAGAGAGAGAGAGAAAGTGACAGAAAAAGAAAGCAAGAGAGAGAAAGAGTGTGAGAGAAAGAAAGCAAGAGAGAGAAAAGGAGAGGAAGAGAGAGAGAAAGCAATAGAGATATTATTTAGAGGGAACATTGTATAATACAGGATATATTTTATATGTTTATTCATTTAAAATGTGTTTTGTTTCTTTTCCCAGCTAAGTATTTTAAAGGAAGCTCATACTGCATATTTTTAAGGACATTTTAATAAAATCTTATTTTCAGGAGAGTGGTTAGCAAAGGAAATCTTAGGGAATTCAATAAGTGCATATTGTTACTAAAATGTTGATAGTTTTAAATAGTTAGTTTCAAAAGAATTTTTGCTGGAAACTTAAGGTTCTTTTCTGGGGGTTTTTTCGTAGATTTTGCTTCCCCGACGAGTTTATCAACATCCTCATCATCAATCACACCATATGTTGAAACAACCACAGTAGTTTACACAAGGCCTGCAATAAGTAATTTTTCTGGAGCTGTTTCAGGACTTGGAGATCCTACGAAGCAAATACCAATGCATTGGCCACATGACACAAGTCCTACCCAGAACAAATTGGGAGAAAATAAATGTACACCCTGTCAAATTACAAAAGTGCCAACATCCAGTGATACTAAACAGACTGAGACTTTGACTCAGAACATCAACAGCAAATCAGTAGTTTCTTCAACAGGAGCACAGGGGTTTGGGAATAAGTTTAAGGCAGGAGCTGGAACTTGGGACTGTGATACCTGTTTGGTCCAGAACAGATCAGAAACTACAAAATGTGTGGCCTGTGAAACACCAAAACCTGGAACAGGAGTAAAACAAGCTCTGGTGTTGCCTTTTGGCACAGACAATGCAACTACAACAGTGTCTTCCTCTTCTAGTTCTACTAATGTTACAAACACTTTAGGATTTGGAGACAAATTCAAAAAGCCGAAAGGTGCTTGGGAGTGTTCTGTGTGCTTAGTGTCAAATCTGGAAGAGAACAACCGGTGTGTGGCCTGTCAATCAGACAAAGCAGGTAAATTTGCGGTACAGTATTTGAAAATTGTATCAGAAAAAAGTATTTGCTCCAAGTTAGAATCCTATACACAGTTACTGGAAAGTAAAACAACACTGAGTTACATGGAACTTTCTTCAACATGTACAAGACTACACTATTAAGTAATTTATTTAAAAAAATAAAGTCTAGGACACCACTGAAAATATACTAGAATATTTTACTGTTAAAATATGTGTAGCATGCTTTTAGAATTGTATTTTTTTTATTCTTTGCCCTAATAATGACCATATTTATGTTTAATTATAGTACAAGATTTTATTACACTGCCAAATACCAAGATAGGGAATGGTACATAGATTCAGATAATGTGTATGCCGGGGGGGGGGGGGGGACGACGACAAAGGTGATACGTAATAATGCCATGTAATAGAGGCCATAGATGAGAAAACTGAAAACAATCTCTGTTAAGTGATTCTTAATTTAAAGATTTTTATCCTGAATTTATCTTTAGAAATCATTGCCCAGTTGAAATTGGACATAAGACTTGTTCCTCCTCTAAGAATTCCTTAGCTAATATGTTAGCCAGTTTCTCAAGAATTCTAGATTCATTCTGGATTTTTATTTTGACAGTAAAGCAAAACATCTATTTATTTGATAGCTTGGCACCACCTATTCTGCATGAGTTTAAGTCCATATAAGTAATCTTTCTTAACTCTCCCCCTCCATTCTCATGTATTTTATTGTAACAAATCTGGAAAACTAGTTTGCATTTAAATTATGAATATTGATTCTATGCTCAGGAGGTATTTGCAATTTCTTCCTATGAAGCAGCTGTTAGTTTATTTTAAATTAGCAGTTTTCTGGAATGTGCCTTTTGCTAATTGTTGCTTTATATAATTTTTTGTTTTATTGCTTAGGGAGTTCAGTACCTGTGGTCAGTGGCAGCGTTTCATCTTTACCTACTCTTTCTGGAGGATTTTTGAATTTAGACAAATTCAAGAAACCAGAGGGAAGCTGGGACTGTGAAACATGCTTAGTACAAAACAAAGCAGATGCAACTAAATGTGTAGCTTGTGAGAGTTCAAAACCAGGCCACAAAACTGAATTCAAAGGTATGTAAATAAAGTAAGCTTTTTTATTTATGTTATTTGTTGTGCTAGAAATAATAGGTTTAAGTCAGATAAGTGCCCTTCTTGTATTATTTCCAGTAGAATACAATATTGGATTTCAAAGTCTTTTCAAATCAGCATTTCAGTGTGATTTCCATTGTAAGCGAATATCTGTGTTTTTGCTCCTCAATCCTTTAAATTAACAAGTTCTTGCAGTCAAAACCAAAGGGATGCCTTTTCTGAAGATCTTTGAACTGCAAATGAATATTTATTTCACAGTCTTAAGAGATAATAGCAGGAGAAAGGAGGGTAAAATGGACTTGGGGAATCAAGGATACAGTTTAAGGTAAATAATTGTAGGAGTTAGATTTGAAGATTACAGAGAACAGGAGGTAGTGATTGGCTAAGCCTGGAGTAAGGTCAGTAAAGAAAAGATTGCAGACCTGGTATGTGGAATTGATTTAATCAAATTGATTTAAATCACAATTTAAATCACTAGTAAAAAGACTTGATTTAAATCAACTCAATTTAAATCATAATTTTAAAAGACCAACTGTCATCTTTGTCCTTCAGTGGCTCCTCCTCGGACCGGCTGTTGACTTACCAAGAGTCCTAATATTGCAGAATATACAGCCTCATGCTACGTAACTAAACTCCATTTCATGCTGAATAAACTAAATTATTAATGTATTTTAAATAGAAAACTATCTTTAGATATATTTTTCTCCAACATTTTATTAAAATTAATTTGATTTAAAAAAAGATTTAAATTTAAAAAAATGTTTTTAAAAAAATGTTTTTAAAAAAATCAAAGATTTTTATTCACTCTGCCTGGGTATATGTGTATGAGAGAAGGAGAGTGAAGAAGACAATTGTGTAGATAGATCTGCAGTGAGATAAATGACTAACTTAAATTGACTATTATGTTTTTCAGCTGTGGGGGAGAGTGATTTAAGCAAATGGGGATTGATTCTGAATAAAAGTGATATATATTTTCACAGAAAAAAGTAGTGAGAAACCATTGCTAAAAAAATGCCAAGAAGATTGCAACTCTATTGCTAAATGACATGCTTATAGAGTGAAATGGCATGTGACTATACCCAATTTATATTGTTAGTTCCACTTGCAGTTAAGTGAATCACCACAAGTTTTTAAGGGATGTTACCACGGCTTACAACTCCCTTTTGGTGTCCCCATGGAGTGAGTTTGTTAGAAACTGACTGTGAAGATCACAAATGGTGATTATGTGACTGACGGATGCGCCAACCATTGTAAATGTGTGCTAGTTGCCAAGTGACTGAATTGTGATCATGTGACTGAGGACAATGTGAAAAAGGGGTCCCCAGGCTGCCACACTCACCGGTTGGTCTCCCCTTCCGCAAGGCAGGCCTCTAAGGTGCAAAGATTGGGGACTACTGCTGTAAAGCCTAGAAGTTTGTGAACCAATCATAAACTCTTTTCAGCACCATCATAACTTCAAATGATCATTGAATGAGTAATTGGTAAGCAAGGTTTATCGGTGCCCTTAAAATACACCAGATTGTTTAAGACTATATTAAAACTTGAAATGTATTAAATTAAAATTCCATTTATCAATTGCAGGTTTTAATACAGCCACTTCCGAACCATCTGCTCCTTCATTTAAATTTGGTATTCAGTCACCACCATCATCAGAATTATCTCAGACTGCAGGAAAAAATTTGAAATTTGGAGAACCGGCAGGATTCAAATTTGGTACTACATCTGATCCGGGTCCTTCAGGAGGCTTTAAATTTTCTAAAAACGAAGGCTCCAAATCAGGAAGCTTTTCTTCAGAGTCCAAATCTGAGGAAAGTGTGAAAGAAGGAAAGAACACCACCACTTTCAGTTTTGGACTTCCTGCTGGAGCTAGCAGTTCATCTACTGCATCATTTCAATTTGGAATAGCTAACCTTGGACAACAAGAGAAGAAAGATGGACCTAGCAAGCCAGATTTAGGAGGTTTCACTTTTGGCACAAGTTCTATAGGAACCACAGCTACATCTGAGAAAAAAACTGGAATAAGTACTTTCAAATTTGGAAATGTAGAGGAGAAGGAAATTGCAGGAAGTCCCTTTTCCTCTAAGAAATCAGAGGAGAAAAAGGAAGCACTTTCAGCAAAAGGTGGCTTTACCTTTGGTAATATAGACCCTGGGAATGCCCAACCGCTTACTCTGAGAAGGACAGATGGAAAGCAGGAGGTGGGTGCCTCTTCTACTCCATTAGTGTTTGGAAAGAAAGCAGAGAGCGAAGAGTCAAAGGCACAACCCATGTTTTCATTTGCGAAAACAGAACAAACCAAAGATGGCACAGTAAAATCTACATTTAATTTTGGCTTGGCAAAACCTGCTGAGAAACCAGCTGAACAACAAATAAAAACATTTGCATTTGGGGCACAAGCAAGTTCTGCAGGTAGGTGGCAAAAATTCATTGAATTCTCAAGTTTTTATTTCATGCTTTTTATCACCTTGATTAATGGTAATATTAAATTGGCTGATTACTTAGATTTACCTCTGAAAGAAAGACTTTGAGAATATTGATTCACAGTTGCAAATTCATCACTAAAAGAGCGATGAACTTCAACAGAACAGAAGTGAACCAAACTATAGTACCTATTATGAAAAGCCTAATAGAACCAGAAAACAGATTTATCCAATAAATGAAAAATCTAATGGGAAGAACTAAAATTAAATCTACAACCCACTGTTTTCCATTCAAGTTGCAATATTAAACTAAAAACTGAAAATTATCCCTGTGTAGGCTTGGATGCCCATACTTGGCAAGACTGTTCTCATATAATGGAACATACTTGTTTTTCACTATAAATGTACTATTTTCAGAATTCCTAATGTAGGCAAGAGAATCTAAAGCCAAATTAAAAAAAATAAAAGGAAGGGGTGTTTTTTTATAATATGATATAAGTTTAACCTTAGGGGAAGGCATATCTTTAATAATTACTTATTATTTAGAAGCTGAACTTATTTAAGGAACTATAGTGGAAATGACTCACTAAACCGAGGTGTTGCAATTATAGTATCATTATTATTATTATTTATTACAAGGGAAAAGAGATAGCAAGGAGCAAGAGAATGAAGACACAAAATTCAGTCCCAACTTAAAATAGATAAAAGATGGAAGAGGAAATCAATGTAGAAACAACAAGGGGAAAACATGATCAAGTATGTGCAGAACATATAGTGTAATTGAGAACAAAGATTTTTAAAGGAGCAGGAAGACATATGCAACAATGCCCTGATTGCAAATTAGTTAATGAAAAAGTTTCCTATTGTGTGGGTACTAAGAGGTAAAGGGTAAATAAAGGTAAAATTTTACTCCTCTAGTCGTTGCCAACTACAGAGGGGAATGCTCATCTCCGTTTCAAGGCCATTGAGCCAACGCTTTCCAAAGGCATTTCTCTACTTGCACTTGCATGCTTTTAAACTTCTGGGCAGGCAGGAGGGTACAAAGAAGACATACATAAATATGTGTATCCTGAGCATTTGTTTGTTTTTTCTCATTCGGAAGCTGCCCTAACTCCTCCATGTGTCAAGGCAGCTTCAAATAGAAAAAACACACATAGAGATACGAGTAAAAAGAACCTTGGCCAACTAGGAAAACAGTACACCAGGCCATTTATTAAACATAACAAATGGTTTCCCCAATCACTTTATCCTAAGGTTCCAGAGAATAACCAGCTAAATGTCACAAGGGTGAGAGCTATGCCAATCTCCAGGGAGATTCCATTCATGAGGGCAAGGGCTGCAGCAGAATAAGCATGATTTCTGTGGTGACAAAATAACACTGTTTAATTGATGGGATTTGGATTTGACCCACTTTGCTGTTATCATAGGGGATGGGCAGAAACAATTGGAGATAGTCCCTCAGAGAGCCAGGCCCTATGTTGTGAAGGGTTTCAAAAGTGATAAATAGTACTCCAGGTTCAAAAACAAACATTAATACAAAACATTTTAAAGACTAATATTCAACTAAAACCAGAGCTTTACTTGGACAAACAATTGGAAAAGACTTATAGACTTAAGGATAATTGTTTTTGTGCATTGCAATGAGATTATTAAAATCCCTGAAATACTAAAATAGAGGAATCGATGATGAAGGTGACAGAATTTGCAGAGATACAAAATCAACTTATTTGGTTTGAGAAAAGACAATAATTACAGTAGTTAGGGACTGGGAATCCTTTCTGGACTTTTTGCTGAAATTGGAACAAAATGCTCTTGTGATTCATAAGCTTAATTATTAGAAAAAATAGATAATGGAAACAGACAATTATGATATAACCTTAGAGAAAGAAGCTAAAATTTGAAAGCATTCATTACTTCTATTAAAAAAGATTAAAAGATTAACAAAAATATATTTATTTAAAAATGGGATAACCAATACCTTGAATTGCACTTGGAAGCCAGCTGATAACCACTGTAATTTGCAGTGTGGTGGGTTCATAAGCACATTTATTTATATACATTTATAGAATTATATAGCCACTAAGCTGAAGTATAAGATTCTGAGTGACTTGCATAATGTGGCCTTCCCAGTGTTGCCTTTGCTACTACATTGCTGTAACTTCTAGATGGTCTTCAAGGACAGCCCCATGTAGACCACATTGCAGTATTTCAATTGTGAGATGACCAGGGCATGAGTGACTTATCTAAAGGCACCCTGATCGAGAAAAAGATGTACAGTGGTACCTCAAGATACGAACCCCTCGTCTTACGAACAACCCGAGATACGAACCCGGGGTTCAGAAAATTTTTGCCTCTTCTTACGAACTTTTTTCGTCTTACGAACGCCAAACCCGAACTTCCGGGTTCGGCGTTCGGGAGGCTGCTGGGAAGCCCCGCAGCCCAGCTGTCACCTTTTAAAACAGCCGGGGGGCTTCCCGGAAGCCGAAGCCGGAAGTTCGGGTTTGGCGTTCGGCTTCGGGAAGCTGCTGGGAAGCCCCCCGGCTGTTTTAAAGGTGACAGCCGGGCGGCGGGGCTTCTCGGCGGCGGCGGCAGGTTCGTAAGATGGAAAACGTTCGGGAGGCCGCTTTGGGTTTTTGGCTGGGAGGGAGGGCAGGAGGTCCGGCGCTGGGGGAGGGAGTCAGGAAGGTCCTCCTGCTCCCCCCTCCCAGTGAAAAACACAAAGACGGTCTGCCGCCGGAGACCCCTTTATATTTTTGGCTGGGGGGGGAAGCAGGAGGCGCAGGATCGGGCCGGCGGCGGGCGTGGGAAAAGGCAGCAGGACTGGGACACCCCCCACCCCAGCACTTTGAATCCCGCCGCTTCTGCTGGATACGGGCGGTGGGCGGGGCGAGCTGTCAAGCCCCTGGCTTCCGCGCCGCTCGTCCCACCCACCGCCCGTATCCAGCAGAAGCTCTCTGGATTCAAAGTGCTGGGGTGGGGGGGCTGTCGGGACACCCTCCACCCCAGCACTTTGAATCCCGCCGCTTCTGCTGGATACGGGCGGTGGGCGGGGCGAGCTGCCAAGCCCCTGGCTTTCGCGCCGCTCGTCCCACCCACCGCCCGTATCCAGCAGAAGCGGCTGGATTCAAAGTGCTGGGGTGGGGGGGCTGTCGGGACACCCCCCCACCCCAGCACTTTGAATCCCGCCGCTTCTGCTGGATACGGGCGATGGGCGGGGCGAGCTGCCAAGCCCCTGGCTTCCGCGCCGCTCGTCCCACCCACCGCCCTTATCCAGCAGAAGCTGCTGGATTCAAAGTGCTGGGGTGGGGGGGCTGTCGGGACACCCCCCACCCCAGCACTTTGAATCCCGCCGCTTCTGCTGGATACGGGCGGTGGGCGGGGCGAGCTGCCAAGCCCCTGGCTTCCGCGCCGCTCGTCCCACCCACCGCCCGTATCCAGCAGAAGCTGCTGGATTCAAAGTGCTGGGGTGGGGGGGGCTGTCGGGACACCCCCCACCCCAGCACTTTGAATCCCGCCGCTTCTGCTGGATACGGGCGATGGGCGGGGCGAGCTGCCAAGCCCCTGGCTTCCGCGCCGCTTGTCCCACCCACCGCCCGTATCCAGCAGAAGCGGCTGGATTCAAAGTGCTGGGGTGGGGGGGCTGTCGGGACAAGCCGCGCACAAAGGCCGAGGCGAGGCTGAGCAGGAGGAGAAGCCAACCAGCGAGGCGGTGGGCTGGGAGCCGCAGGTGAAAGGAGCTCGGGCATTGTTCTCCGGACCCCGCCCGCAGCCTCGAGAGGGAAAGGGCCGCCGCGGGGCTGAGCGGGCGGGGTCCGGAGAACAATGCCCGAGCTCCTTTCGCCTGCGGCTCCCAGCCCACCGCCTCGCTGGTTGGCTTCGCCTCCTGCTCAGCCTCGCCTCGGCCTTTGTGCGCGGCTCCTCCGCCGGAGCTCTGCCGCGCGCGCCCCTTCGCAGCCCCCTCGCTCCTTGTCCCGACAGCCCCCCCACCCCGGCACTTTGAATCCAGCAGCCGGGCTGAGCGGGCGGGGTCCAGAGAACAATGCGTTTGAAGGCTGCTGGAAAGCCGCGCGGCTGTTTTAAAAGGTGACAGCCGGGCTGGGGGGGTTTCCAGCAGCCGCCCAAACGCGGGCTTGGGAGATGGCGGGCTTCGGGAGATGGCTGGGAAGCCGCACGGCCGTTTTAAAAGGTCACAGCCGGGCTGGGGGGGTTGCTGGGAAGCCCCCCAGCCCGGCTGTGACCTTTTAAAAGAGCCGCGCGTCTTCCCAGCCATCTCCCGAAGCCAAACGCCAAACCCAAACTTCGCTCCTGTCCTGGCTAAATCGTGTGGCAGTAAACAGGCTTTGGGGTTTTGGCTGGGGGGAGAAGTAGGACCTTCCTAACTCCCTCCCCCCTAGCCAAAACCCCAAAGCATGTTTGCTGCCACACGATTTAGCGGCGAAGTGATGTGAAGGGATGGAAAGCTGAAACCGGGCGGTTTCAGCTCCCCATTCCTCCACGTCACTTCGCTCCTGTCCTGGCTAAATCGTGTGGCAGCAAACAGGCTTTGCGGTTTTGGCTGGGGGGGAGGGAGTTAGGAAGGTCCTACTTCTCTACCCCAGCCAAAACCCCAAAGCATGTTTGCTGCCACACGATTTAGCGGCGAAGTGACGTGAAGGGATGGAAAGCTGAAACCGCCCGGTTTCAGCTCCCCATTCCTCCACGTCACTTCGCCCTGAATGCTTCTTGGCCGCCTGGCAGAGCGCTCGCAGCCAGCGGGCGGCAGCGGTGGGGGGGGGAAGCCTCGCGGGGAAGCCGGGCAAGAGCGATCTTCTGCCGGCCATGGGCGAGCGGCGGGGAGTCGCCAATGGCCGGCAGAAGATCGCTCTTGCTGACCTGATGCCTCGCGGTGAAGCCGGGCAAGAGCGATCTTCTGCCGGCCATGGGCGATTCCCCGCCGCTCGGCCATGGCCGGCAGAAGATCGCTCTTGCCCGGCTTCCCTGCGAGGCAGCAGGTCAGCATCCTGGGCGGGCAAGCGGCGGGGAAGCCGGCGGCTGTGGCAGCTGCTGCCCCCCCCCCTGTTTTAAAAGTGACAGCCGGGCGGCAGCGTTTTTTTGCGGGTTTTTTTGTTGTTGTTGCACGGATTAATAGACTTTACATTGTTTCCTATGGGAAACAATGTTTCGTCTTACGAACCTTTCGTCTTACGAACCTCCTCCTTGCACCAATTAAGTTCGTATCATGAGGTATTACTGTAACTGGCAATCTAGATGTATCTGTGCAAAGTCCTGTCTGACCACAGCTGACATCTGTTCTTTGAACAGAAGTTGGGAGGCCAAGAGGACTCTTAATAAGAAAATGCAGCTCCATCGAGGATTAATAATCCCTGAAACTAGGGGGCTCAAATAAAATATTCTATCTTTTCAGAACTAAGCGTGAGTCTTTTCTGCCCCGTCTATGTTCACCCAGCTTCCAGACTTTTATAGAGCCAATCAAGTGATGTATATCAGGATGTAATCTGCATATTATCTGACCCCAAACTAACAAATGACTTCACCCAGGTAGATTTAAGCAGAAAGGGAGAGAATGTCAAACTCTGCAAAAGCTAAGATAGGAATTAAAGGGCTGTAGCCATGATCTCTTGCATCTGTCAACATTGATTTAAACCGGCTGCAAGAAAGGAGGAGAATTACCACTGAACAATGCCAACGACTCCATATGCAGGTTGAAAAGGTTACGGTAGTTGACACTATTAAAAAGCGCTGAGAGATCAAGAAGCAGTAGGAATGGATGCACCACCCTTATCCCAGCTTCATCACAGGTCATCAAAAAGCATGGTCAGAATTTTCTCTGTACTAAGCTCTGACCTGAAACCCAACAAAATAGTTTCAGATCAATCACTTTTTAAGAGTTTTCTGGAGCTGAAGCACAATCACTTTCTCTACCACCAGTAGTTGTTCAGCACAGCTGTGTTCAGCAATGGTTTCTTGATGAGAAGGCAAATCAAAACATTCTTTGATGATGAGGGATCGTTTCCTCATTCAAGGTTACTCCCCAGGCAGCTTTGACCATCCAATGGAGGCCTGTATCTAATATGCCAGAGCCCAAGCTAACAGACAGGAGAACCCTCTCCAGTCACAATATCAAATTCCAGTTAACCCTACAAGATCTTGCCTATAGGTGGATCTGTCTGATTGGAATCTACCTCTGAATGAATCCAAGCACCTGCTAATTACTGTATTTTTCAGAGTATAAGATGCACTGGAGTATAAGATGCACCTTAGTTTTGGGGGAGGAAAACAAGGAAAAAACAAATCTCCCTCTTTCTCCCAGCAAACATCACAGATAATATACGCTGTTTGCTGTCTATTTCTGTGCATGTGTGTCTGACCCATAGAAATAGCAAAGAATTGGAGAAATGTATATTATGGCAGTATTGTTGGCATGTCTCGGTTTAGCTAAGCTATGAGACCTTCGACATACACCGAGCAGAGAATTTTAACAGAGCGTGGATGTGTGATAAAGTCAAGACACAGACTTAGTTAAATAAGTATTATTTACATATAAACAAAATATAAACAATCCAGAATAAGCACGAAGCAAGTACAGGATAATAAGCACTGATCAATTACAAAATTAGAAGCACAAAGCAAAGTACAATATAGCTAATAAGCACAAAGCTAATACAAGAAGATAGGCACGAAGCGTAAACACAACTCCCCCTCTCTCAGGCAAAGTGAAAAGGAAATGACTGAGCAGAATAATGAGCTTTTATAGCTTCAATGAGGAAGTGACGAAACAGACTTGAATATTAACTCTTCAAATACAAGTTAACTCTTTAAGTGCACATTAGCCGCCCCGAGTCTGCGGAGAGGGGCGGCATACAAATCTAAATAATAAATAAATTAACTCTTTAAGTACAGGTTTGGTACAAGTGTATAATATGCAGTTTACAATGGCAATCCCTAACAACCATGTACCCTGTACTAACAAGTATATTAATGCCAGCGAGTTTTCTTAAATATAGTCACACCAACTCCCCCCAATTATTTAAATAGATCTACTTCAAACACGACTAAGTCAGAGTTTAACTCAGCTGCCTTATCTTATTACTAAACAGGACATTGTTACATTTCAGATTATACTTGTACAGATTCTGTTAAAATTGATGTGACTTTCTGGAAGTATACATTATTCTCTGCTATTTAAAAGAAGATACAATAGTACTGGGCTTCTTCAGATCAAGCATTTATTTTAAAAAAACTTATTCATTTTGTTAAGTTAATAATAAAGCAGTCTTTAAAAAATAAGTCTAATAATTTGTACTTTCTATAGGCATTTATAATTATTGATCTATCTCCTTGCAGCAAAACCCAGCCAGTTTCTGCACAGTCTGACCCCTCCAGCAGTTTGCCTCCGTGCAGCTTTAGTTTCATTTTCATTTTAGCAGTGGGCTTGCCAGAAACTTCAATTAATCAGCTGAGGTTTGGGAGTCAATCAGTGGCTTTTGTTAATCAGGCTTTGGGCTGCACTGCAAGGAGGTAAATTGCTGGCAGGCAGAAACCAAAGAGTGGGGTTGACTGGGTGGGCTACATTCAGTGTATAAGACACCTACGTTTTCACCCTCTTTTGGGGGGTAAAAGGGTGCTGCTTATACTCCGAAAAATATGGCAGCCAAAAACAATAGCCCTGTTCATGGGTCCTGCTGCCCATCCTGGGTCACCTTACATAAAGTTGCTGGGCATCTAACAGCATACACACAATAAGAGCAATGTTTTGAGGTCTTTTGGGCCCTGGTGTAATCTATGACATGAATTACTGATTAAATTTAGATACTGAATTTGAAGGTAGGGAAGAAAACCAAAAAATAACCTGTAAGATGAAAAATATCATGGATCAAGAATAAAATATGAAAAACTAAAGAGAAAGGAATTATAGTATGTGGCTTTGATTAAATTTGCTGTTAAGGAGCATCTGACAACATGGAAGCATTTAAAAAGAGCTGAAAAGGAAATAATATTTCCTTTTCTAGCAATACTATGAAGTTGCTGACGTAGAAGAATTTGAGAATCTATAACACTGCATCTCATTGAATATATGTGGGAGTAGAATGCATTAAAATGTGTGAAATATAGTTGTCCATAGTGGGAGAGCAATTTATGATTCAGACTTTGGAGTTTTGATTCAGTCCTGTTGTGTGAATATCACACATCAAAATAATTGTTATATAAAGGATATGGAGTGAATAGATTTTGTTGCAAAGTGGATTTAGCTAACTAGGCCCATTTTAGTCTCTCACTCAACATTGCCCTCCTGGATGTTAGTACAGTGATCCCTCACCATTTCGCGGTTCACCTTTTGCGGACTCGATGCATCTCAGTTTGCTGCTGGGGTTAACATGGTGCGAGCGGAGCCTCCGGGAGTCCCTCGCGAGGAGGATTCCCGCATGCAGCTGGAGGGAACTGGGTAGGGTGTCAATCTCGGTGCATCTTGAGAGACCCATTAGCAGCAGCTGAGCCCGGCCAGAGAGAGTCGGAGTGCATGAAAGGAGTCGATCCTGCTCAGTCGGCTATAAAACCAGGAAGCCGTACAGTTCTGCATGAGGATAAGCCCAGAAGAAGTAGGGTAGGCTGCTGGCTGGTCCCCAAAGAGGCAGAGAGGAGAGGTAAAGAGAGAGAGGGGGAAAGTGAGGCACATCGTGAATTTTCGTTTATCGTGGGTGGTCCTGGAATGTAACACCTGCGATAAACGAGGGATCATTGTACAATGAACCACCTCTTAGGTTTTTCAGGAAAATGCTTGTGCTCTACAACAGTGTTTTTCAACCAGTGTGCCGTGGCACACTAGTGTGCCGTGAGACATGGTCAGGTGTGCCGCGAAGCTCAGAGAGAAAGAAAGCAAGAGAGAGAAAAAGCAAGAGAGAGAGAAAGCAAGAGAGAAAGAAAGCAAGAGAGAGAAAGAGCGAGCGAGAGAGAAAGAGAACAAGAGAGAAAGAAAGCAAGAGAGAAAGAAAGCAAGAGGGAGAAAGAGTGAGAGAGAGAGAAAGAGAACAAGAGAAAGAGAAAGCAAGAGAGAAAGAAAGCAAGAGAGAGAGAGAAAGCAAGAGAGAGAGAAAGCAAGAGAGAGAGAAAGCAAGCAAGAGAGAAAGAGAACAAGAGAAAGAAAGCAAGAGAGAGAGAGAAAGAGAGGGAGAAATAAAGCAAGAGAGAGGGAGGGAAGGAGAGAGAGAGAAAGACATAGAGGGACGTAGGGAGAGAGAGAGAAAGAGAGCAAAAAAGAGAGGAAGGAAGGGAGAGAAAGAGGGAGGGAGAAAGAAATAGAGCGAAGGGGGGGAGGAAGAGAGAGAAAGAATTTTTTTGTCCAAACTTTTTTTAGCCCACCCACCCACCCACTCCATGTGCCCCAGGGTTTCGTAAATGTAAAAAATGTGCCACCGCTCAAAAAAGGTTGAAAATCACTGCTCTACAACACCAATTTACTGGTCCTACCTGACTGAAAACCATGGTTGAAACAAAAGAAGACTGCATTTTTTATTAAACCTGACACTAAGAGACAAGAGTAAGCATGCAAATACAGCATGTTTTCAGTATAGCAAACCATGATCTGGATAGAGGTTTTTTTTTTAAATTAAACCATATAATTAAGTTGCAAAATTGCCAAGTACTCTGTATAAAACATGTTTGGAATTTTTCACTAAATGACTTCACAAAGAGATGTATAATCCCGGGTATCCTTTCTTCCCTTAGATTCCTTTATCTTTTCACAGCATCAGAAGCAATGTTCATTGTTTATTTCTAACTCATAATTTGTTTTACTTTTTAGATCCAGCACCAGCAAAGGAGGCTTTCACCTTCCTGAGCTCTGCTTCTAATACTTCTGTGCCAAGTGTTTCTCTTGGTGGCAGCAGTAGCAGTGGTGGCGGCAGCACGATATTTAGCAGCACCACTTCTTCCTCAGCTCCCCCGCCGGCCTTTTTATTTGGACAGGCCAACAACACTGTGAGCAATTCAGCTTTTGGCAATGCTTCTGATTCAAATACCACACAGTCTTTTGGGTTCGCTCAAGACAGCAAGCCACCAACAACCACTTCCAGTACAAGCACTCCTGTTCCATTCCTGTTTGGTTCAGTCGCCCCCACTAACATCACAGCTAACACTGGCTTCAGTTTCTCAGCACCTGCCACAACGGCACCTTCTTCAGGTATGCTTGAACATTAGAAAAGTGACCATAGAAGAAACTAGGTTTCCAAATAAAATTGCATGGAATGTTCTGAGAGTGTATTAAAATATGCAAAGGCTGAATTTACAGACTATCTCTGGGATGACTAGGCTTTTTGGTAACAATGGAAAACAATTATTAGTGAAAATATTATTATAAGTAATCATTGCTTTAGTGTTACATCAGCTTGTTAAATCCTATTGATGGCTTAAGAATTATGTAAAAGCTATTACAATAGCAGTAGCTTTTATATTAATCAATTACATCAGGTTTTAGAAATTATTCTATTTACTCGACTAGATTTTTTTCAGCTTCTTTTTTTCTATCTTGCATTTTGCCTGCTTCAACTAGCTATATGTTCTTTAACAGCATGTTTGGTTTTTCAAATGCTCTGTTGCACTTACTATCGCTCTTGGTCTAATCATAGAAATGAACTAAAGTATTATAATAATTAACATATTTGTGGATTTTTCAATAATAGGTGGAATAATGTTTGGGTGAGATATTTGCTCTTTAGCAGTTTAGTGAGTTAAATGTGAATGTGAGACCGAAATGTTATTTTATTCATTCATTCATTCATTCATTCATTCATTCATTCATTCATTCATTCAATTTTTATGCCGCCCTTCTCCTTAGACTCAGGGCGGCTTACAACATGTTAGCAATAGCACTTTTTAACAGAGCTAGGCTATTGCCCCCACAATCCGGGTCCTCATTTTACTCACCTCGGAAGGATGGAAGGCTGAGTCAACCATGAGCCGGTGATGAGATTTGAACCACTGACCTTCAGATCTATAGTCAGCTTCAGTGGCCTGCAGTACAGCACTCTACCTGCTGCGCCACCCTGGTTATATCTTTGTTGACTTATAAATTCTATGATAAAATGAATAAGCTTGAATTGTGGTATGTTTTAAATGAATATGGAGCTGGAAATTTGTTGCTAAAGGAAAAACTTGCTGTGTACTATGGAAACAAAGTAGGAATATTCTTTATTGGCCAAATGTGATTGGACACATAAGGAATTTGTCTCCAGTGCATAAGCTCTCAGTGTACATACAAATCACAAAGTGATAAATCATAGATCATAAATCATAAGATGCAATCAAAAATCCTAAAATACAAACAGCAAGTGATAAATCATAAGATACCAACAGGAGAAGGCAGTGAGTGGCAAAGATGAGAAAAATGAGAAGGATATCTTTAGGCACAAAACTGCTGTGAGATTTAGGTGTTTAACACAGTGATGACATGGGGGAGGGGGTATGTCTTTGTGTTTGGTTTTTTTGGCATGCAAGGCTAATATAGCAGCATCCTGAGGGGAGAAGTTGAAACCGTTTATTTTATGTCCAGGGTGTGAAGGATCTGTAGATATTTTCTCAGCTCTCTTTGTGGCTTGTACAATATACAGGTCCTCAATGGAAGACAAGCTGGTTACAATTGTGTTTTCCCCCTCTGAAGTCCTAACTATTTGTTGAAGTCTGTACATGTTCTGTTTACTGTGCCAAATCAGACAGTTATAGAAATACAAATGACAAACTTAATAAATCCTCTGTAGAACTGTATCAGCAGATCCTTGAGCAATTCGAGCTTATTTTACAGTATTTAGCAAATGGTTCAATATCATATTCAACACTGTAAAAATGATTCAACATTGAGGATATTTAGTAAATGGTTGAACATTGAGGAAGAGTTATTGCTTAATATATATTTTAGTAAAACATTTTAAAATGGAAAAATTGAGAAATTGTAAAATGTACAAGTGCTGATGGAAAGAAGTAGTTCATTATGAAGAATTAATGTCAAAAATAGAAAACCTGGCTGAGTATAAGAGTGCACTACTTATATTGAACTGAGTCGAATATGTCAAAAGAAATAAGGTCAAGACTGAATGGATGCTGAATCAATACGGACTGAATTCAGATGTTCAAATTCAGACATGTAAGTGAGGTACATTGGTACCTCATGATACGAACCCCTCGTCTTACGAACAACCCGAGATACAAACCCGGGGTTCAGGAAAATTTTGCCTCTTCTTACGAACTTTTTTCTTCTTACGAACCCGCCGCCGCCGAGAAGCCCCGCCGCCCGGCTGTCGCTTTTTGAAACAGCCGGGGGGCTTCCCAGCGTCCTCCTGAACCCGAACGCCAAACCCGAACTTCCGGGTTCGGGAGGCCGCTGAAAAGCCCCCCGGCTGTTTTAAAAGGTGACAGCCGGGCGGCAGGGCTTCCCAGTGGCCTCCCGAACGCCAAACTTTTGCCGAACTTCCGGGTTTGGGGTTCGGGAGGTCGCCGAGAAGCCCCGCCGCCCGGCTGTCACCTTTTAAAACAGCCGGGGGGCTTCTCGGAGGCCTCCCGAACGCCGAACCCGGAAGTTCGGGTTTGGCGTTCGGGTTCAGGAGGATGCCGGGAAGCCCCCCGGCTGTTTTAAAAGGTGACAGACGGGCTGCGGGGCTTCTCAGCGGCCTCCCGAACCCAAACCTTTGCCGAACTTCCGGGTTCGGGGTTCGGGAGGCCCCCGAGAAGCCCCACGGCTGTTTCAAAAGGGCGGTGTTTTTTTGGGGGGGGGGTTTTGTTGTTGCACGGATTAATTGACTTTACATTGTTTCCTATGGGAAACAATATTTCGTCTTACAAACCTTTCGTCTTACGAACCTCCCCCGGGAACCAATTAGGTTCGTAAGACGAGGTATTACTGTAGTTGAAATTGAGCAAGGAATTAAATTTGAAGGAAAAATAGATGGGTCAAGAAGGATGAGGAAGAACGAAGTCATGTTTGGATGATGTCAGACTGTTTTGTCAGAGAGATTATTGTTTTATTTATTTGTCTTAATGTTTTGCACCGCTTCCCTTTGCATAACTGTGGATCCTGAAAGGGAATGATAGATAGGTTTAAGTGTATGTGCAGTCCCCATCCCATGTTTATTCTGCTCATTTGTTTTTCTAGGTTCCTCTTCTTCCTTTGTGTTTGGCCCTGGATCTTCAGTTTCTACAGCTGGTCCAGCTTTTGGTGCTAGTCAGACACCAACCTTTGGTCAAAGCCAAGCCCCCAACCAGACCAGTACTCCAACCTTTGGATCACTTTCCTCATCTTCATTATTTCCTACTGGCTCTCTGCCTGCTCCAGCTTTTGGGACTGTTTCTAGTAGTGCTCAGCCTTCTGTCTTTGGGCAACAAGCTAACCAACGTCCTGGTTTTGGTTCAGGTACAGCTCCCACTACTGGTAAGTTCAAACTACATTTTTCATTCTGTAACTAGTTTATCTTTTTTTATAAAACCCTATGTTTGGTTTTAAATTTTCATATCCAAAACTCCCCAATAGGTGAAGAAGATCAGAGTTAGTATATCTGTTTTAACTTCCAGATGCTACCTTTGTAAGATTTGAGTAAGACATGTTGGCATGCTTTCCTTATATCTGAGTATGGATGCAGAAATCCTTTTTATTTCTCTCATTATGGTATTTCCAGCTGTTTTCTTCATCTGTGCATGGCTGGTGCTTTATCCCCTTTGCCCTTGTCTTCTGCATGGCTGCTTCATCCATATGTGGCAAACATTATTAGATCAGTTCAAACTGTAACATACAGTTTGAAGTCAGTTCAAACTATAACATTCATACAGATTATGAATGCCAAATTTCAGATTATTCGTTTGGAAATATTTAAGTGAGCAAAAGAATGCTGAGACATATAATTTCAGGACTTTTTGGCAACATTCCTTAAGCTGAACATTAATTCCCCTTGAATGTTCATTTTAAATATATTAAAATCAGAAATGTGGTTTACAGCTTCATACTGACTTCCAACACAAGATTTTGCAGGAAAGATTGAATTAGATTCTGAAGTTCATATAATCAAGATTTATTTGTTGTGATGGAAGTGATGTTGTGGAAAATACTAAAAAACATGTTCTGTTAAGAGAGCTAATTGTTTCAAGGAAAACACTTTTTGGATGTATTATTAAAACTCGGTGTTTACTCTTTAGGTCAAGCATTCCAGTTTGGAAGTAGTACTGCTAATATCAACTTTTCAAGCAGCAATCCAGGAATATTTACCTTTGGTGCAAGTGCAGCGGCACCAGCACAGCCAACAGGTTCTTCGGGATTTGCATTTTCTCAGGCTTCATCATTTAATTTGGGGTAAGAAAATGGTCAAAGCAGATTTACATACTATTGTGTTATTTATTGTATTGGTTTGGCTTGGAAATTATTTTAGCCTAGCTCTGTTTAAAAAGTGCTATTGCTAACATGTTGTAAGCCGCCGTGAGTCTAAGGAGAAAGGGTGGCATAAAAATCAAATAAATAAATAAATAAATATTTTCTATGGAATGCTTTTTTATAACCTGCAGAGCAGTGAGCGGTGGCTTGAGAAAAGGACATGCGATTTATATGAAAATGAATGAAATTAATTTCAACTTTAGATGTTATTATATTTGCTGATATAAGAAATACATTGTTAATGTCATGCTTAGAATATTAGTATTTTAAACTGATCTCATAGAGCTCAAAAGATAAATGCAATTTTTGAAACAAAAAGGTTGAGATTCAGAGGCATTATCTGAAAATTATACAATTAATTTAGCATTCAGAAAAATATTTACAAATGCTTTTATCTCTTTTAGTTTACAGTATGTTTATGTTTATGTTTCTTTAGCAGTATTAAAAACTTTCAGATATATAATTCTAAGTTCCTTACTCTTGGTTTTTCCACCCCTCCAAAGCAGGAATAACGCGAAAAGTATACACTCTACGGGATCTTCAGTGCCTGGTCGGAAGATAAAGACGGCTGTTAGACGTAGAAAATAAAAAAAATTAATGATTGTTACAGACAGCAACTGTCTTATCATAGTTGCTTGCCCTGCATTGTTCAGTTCCTGAATTGTACCTCATGTTGGGTTTAGCTGAAGCCAGGTCTGCCTAAACTCTGCTCGCTTTTTTCTTCCCATTTAGGTTTTTAAAAAAATAATAAGAATAAGAATAAGAATTGGTGGTAGGGAGGATCTTGAGCAAAACTACTTTAGAATCCAACAGTTTTTCTTCCCTGACTTGGCATGGTCTGGCTATAGATATAAATATAGCCTGCACAGCGAATGGCTTCATATAATACCTCTGTTTGCACCCACTTTGTGCGCTCTTCTGCGTTTATGGACAGTTCAAAATTGTAATTATATTAGAGAGGGGAGTCTGTATAGAATAGAGAATGTGGATAATGAATTTTCTTTGCCGAGTTTGTGCTGATGTATGTGTGAAGTGAGCGAGTTGTGTGTATAGTGCACTAAAATTTTCTGCTAGAGGAAGAATGGTTAAAGAATAGTCCATGCTAAGGACTAGTTAGATCTAGTTAGTATTTCATTCAATAATTATACAGTATGCTCTTTCTATTTTCATTCTTACTTCTTATCACCTGTCTCGCCTTTTCATTATTTTATTATGAAACAAATGTGTAAATATTATTCTGTTTCTCTATGTACTTTGACATAACAAATCTGTGAATTTGAAATTTTAATTTTGTGTGTTACTGCAATTTCTTTTGTTTAGTATTGTCTCAGATTTTATTATGTAAATCTCATTATTCAAAGTTGCCTAAATCCATTAAAGACATTTAAAATTGGGAATTCTTAAAGTAATGTATTGGCTTTTCTGATCCATTTTTGTTTGGACCAAAAACCAGTATTGTACAAAGTGTTAAGTATATATTTTTATATTTACAGAAATGGACTCTGGTGACTTTGGATAATAAGGAAAAGTTTAATATTAAAGCCATGTTTATTACAGTATAATTAACATGTTAAAACCATGGGATAAATGCCATCAATAAAAATTAAGAAATACACTGGTCTGAATTTTAATGCAGTCATACATTTTGTCTAAGTCAATCAGTAATGTTTTATACGTTCCCAATAGATAGATTTATGTCTGTGGTATAGAAATGTTGTTTCTGGCATTCCCCCCCCTCCCCAAGCCCATATTAGCTTCCCCTTTCCCCCCAATTCCTGCTAAGCATTATTGTCTAGGACAATGCGCCTTGATCAACTTGCTGTGGGACAACTTGCAATGGCCAAGTCACCATCGAACAATTCAACGCGGGACAGCAACGCTGTGCTAATCATTTCATTCAGTTACTTTTATTATTGGTGACCCCATTTTGGTCAAAACTATTGTAACTTGTGAATTTCTGGACTGATTTCCTTTTTTGTTGACCACAACTCCATTGAAATTAATTTAACTTTTGTATTTGTTCAATTGTCCTGTGTAGAGTTGTCCCATTCCACAGCCACTCTAGTGCTTGAGCTTCACCCCTTATTTTCCCATCTGCACTGCACACTAAGATGTTTTCCAGGCTGTTCTCGCCAATACATTGCCCCCTGCCTCAGATTATTTTTCCCAACCAAGCCATCTGCTCAATACGCCTAAACCTACAACTTGATTTGGGGCGTTTGCTCATTGTAAAAAACAAAACAAAGTTGCTTCTTTAAAAAAAAGGGGGTTACTGTGATAATGAGAATTTAAAAAAAAAAAAAAGTGCTATCATACTGAGTTGTGACTATACCCACTTTCAGGATATACAGTATTCTTAAACAAGCATTTGCAACCAATAGAGATTGCAAATTCCCGATAATTCATTTAACTACAGTAATGCAAACCAATGTACTTTTTTTTTTGTTTTTTGGTTGCTGGTCTACTTGTAAATAAGGCAATGCCAATTTTGTCAGCCAGAGAGTTGAACATAATTAATTACTAATCAGTGGCTAAATCTTATTGTTTAAAGGCTTACAAATAACAATAGAAATATTAAATTTTATTTATTCCTTTGTTTATTAATAAAATTTATATAGCTGACCATCTCACCAAAAGTGATTCTAGGTGGCATACAATGATAAATTGTTGATGCCGAGAACTTCGTAAAATTTAAAAAGATGTAGCTGATTGGTTAATAAGAAGGATTGTAATTTTTTTTATTTCTACACAAAAAATTGCATCTGTGCAGAGTAGGTTATGGAAGATTCCGGAAGTAAATGGATATTTCACTCTCAAGAGTTATTTATTCATTATTTATTTAACAGTTTATTATTGACTAAAGGCAACTTATAAACAGTAAAATACATGAATATACAAAATGCAAAAGGAGCAAAGCTGAACTAGTTAGCCAATTAAAGGGCCACCTAGGCATTGATGGTAGCCAAATACCCTCTGGGATATCCCAATCTTTCTGAAGGCCAAGAAGTTCACAGTGCCCTATATCTTAATCGGCAAAATTTTGGAAAGTGTAGGGCAGCCAAGGAGATACATTGTTTGATCTCTTTTTCAGTTTCACCACCTTGGGTTGGGAATCTTCAGCAAATCTCTCCTAATTTCTTTCCAAGAATTTGGGCTGGCCAAATGTAATTAGGAGAGACAAGCTGTAGTAAGATGGGCCTCAAAAGATAATACCCAGGACTTTGAATGGAGCCCGAAACAAATGGGCTACCAGTATGGTGACTGTAGTATATACATTTGCTATCATGGTTAAGCAACTAGCCACTGCACTGAAACAGGTCCTCTTCAAAGAGAATGGCTTAGAGGGGAAATGGTTAGAACATATCACTGTTGTCTGGATATTCCAAATCAAATAAGTTCATGGGCGGCACAGCTGTCCAAGTGGGGCCAAGTACATCACCACCTTCCAGCCTGATCATAACCACCGTCTCCTAGCAGGAACTGAATTGAGAAGGACACCAACCTGCTATGACCTTACTGAATATATCTGAGGAGGAAGGTAGAGCCCAGGGTTATCTAGAGATAATAGTCCGATGATTCCAGCAATGTTGACTTAATTCTGGCTGAGGCTGCACCTATTGGCAGCCTTTCAGACATTCAGGTCTAGCCACATAGTCCCAAGCAGAGATGTTTTAAAGATGCAATAGTAGATAGACCAAAAAGCAGCCAACAGGAAAGTGGATGCTGATGTATAATATGGGCATTTGGGTGATGGCTCAGTTTGGCTTATTCACTAGCCTTCCCCTTAGACAAAAACAACAATTCAAGCCCCAGCTCTGTTGGGGGTTGTGTTCGAACTCTAGATTTCATTTCACTGCATTGCTTGAATTTGTCACGTTTAATGGATTTCTGGCTTTGACGCGTGCCACGCACACATCTTACTAAGCAAATGGTTGCTATCTGTAGATACTTTCTTGCAGAAGTTCTCCCTGAGCTTGCATCTCATTGGACTCTGGCAGACTGCTACCTTGTTGGCTGGCAGCCAGTACTGCTGGCGCACGAAACAACCCCTCCAAAATAGTGAATTTGATCCTTTTGGGGAAATCTGATATTGTCCAGACCTAGAATAGAGCCCGATCTATTGCCAGCAAAGAGCAATTCTACTTTACAGAGATTGTAATCTGAGTTTGTTAAACAAATCTTGGCTGACGCTGCCTCCAAGCACCTCATCAGCTCTTCTACACCATCTTCTTCCCTGTCTTGGATTATAATATATCAGTGAATTGAATCAGCGCATTTGGAACTCAATCATTCCCTCTCCAAACCATGGATCATTTCTCCTAACCGTTTTATATGGCAGTTAAATAACCAGAGGGTTAGACTAGCTAGCTTAACTGTTTTCTCTGCCTGGCACACCAAGTGGAACTCTTCACAAGAGCCATCAACACAAAGCTGCCTCTAATCTCCAACCCTTGAAAGTGGTCCAAGAGCATACTGTGATCTAACAAGATCTGATCTGTCCTTCAAGATCTCAACAAACTAATGCCGTCCTGAGTCTGCGGAGAGGGGCGGCATACAAATCCAATAAATAATAATAATGCATCACTTGCAGCTTTTTCTAATGAGAAAAAAGCCTAAATCAAGCAGTTCTTCATCCAGTTCCTCAATATCTGAGTACCTCGTGCCTTCACTACTTCAATGCACATGACATAAGGTTACCTTTGAAGACCACCCAGAAGCTTCAACTGGTACAGAAAGCAGCATTATGTCCATATAAGCCAGGTGTCTGCAACCTTAAGAGCCATTTGGACCAGTTTCCCACAAAAAACACCAGGAACCACAAAGTCTGGGTGGGTTTGGCCAACTCAATGTTATTCCCACCCAGTCACATGACCCCCACCCCCAGGTTTTGTGGCTCCCAGTGTTCTGTGCGAAATGGGTCTCTCACACCCTCCCTCATTTCTGTTTTTCTGCTCCCCTCTTCTTTCTTTCTCTTCTCATTTATTTTCCTCTTTCATTCCCTCCAGCTCTCATTTCTCTCCTTCCCCTTCTCTCTTATTTCTTTTTCCTCTCCCATTCTCTCCCTCAATCATTTTCCTATTTCTGTCTTCTTTTTTCTCTCTGTTGCTCTATCATTTGTTTTTGTTTTTTTGCCTCTCATTTTCTCTTTCTCTCATTTGTTTCACTCTTCCCTCTTTCTTTTTCCAGATCTCTCTCTCATTTCTCTGTCCCCCTCCCTCTCCCCCTTCTCATTTCTCTCATTCTATTCCTCCATCATTTCTCATTTCTTTCTCTAACCCTAGCGCTCTTAGGGTTTTCTCCGCACTGGCGTGACCGGCTGCCTTTTGCGATTCTGCCTCCTTTGTGGGCAGCTCAGAACCAGCCACGGTCCCCTTTGTGTCAGTTTAGGAAGGAAGGAGCAACCACTGCTGCCCCCAAGTGCAGGGAGGGAAGAGCTGTGGCTCTCCTGGGCAGTGTGGCTGGCTACTCACCTGAGTATGAAGTGGCGGCAGCGGAAAGAGTCATTGTTGCTGCTCCCATGATCCTGGCCCAGGAGAGTATCCTGCTTGTGTATGTGTATGTGTGCATGTACGCATGATAGATGGATGGGAGAGAGAGAGAAAAGGGGTGTCAGTCCGAAGCCATCATTTGGAGTTAGACGCTGCCACAGTAGAATAGTATAGAATAGTATCATGGTTACTGGGTGTTCTGTCGAGCTCTCTGGTAGAATCCTCCCAAAAATGCACAAATACAATTGCAGACACACACGTTTGAAAATTCAAAACAATGTTCTTTATACCGAAAATGCAAATAAACCGAGCACTCTTTTTGTATAGCAAAGAGCACTTGTCTCCAAACAAATTGGTAATTTGTACAAGTCCCTTATCAGTTCTGTGATACTTAGCTTGCAGCTGTGAGGCAATTCACAGTCCTTCTTTCACAAAGTGAAACACACTTTGCTCTGGGTTAGTTTCAAAGCGGGGGGAAAAGCAGCACACAAAGATCAAAGTCAGCAAAGCAGTCATGATTCACAAGGATCAGATAATCCTCCACAATGGCCAAACCCACAGGCTGCTATTTATAGCAGCCTCACTAATTACCACAGCCCCACCCAACCACAGGTGGCCTCATTTTCTTTGATAATAATCTCTCAGTTGTTGTTGCCTATGCATCCCTCTCCGCATGCGTGGCTGTATCATTAACTCTTGTTCTGAATCCAAGGAGGAGCTAGATAATTGATCTCCTTCTGAGCTGTCTGCCACACTCTCCTCCTCCCTGTCACTCATGTCTTCTTGGTCAGAAGAGCCTTCATCAGCAGATTCCATGGGGGGGGGGCAAAACAGGCCTGCAGCATGTGGATGTCTCCCCCACATCCACAGTCCTTGGGGCAGGAGCTGGGCCAGAGCTAACCACAACACTGGGAGGGGTAGTTACTTGACAGGGAAAGTTACTAGCCACAACAAATTCCTTCCTTAGAGTCCAAGGTTATCCATTGTTCTGTATCAGCAGATATAAGGAGGAGGTCGGTGGAATCTCTGCAACTGGACTGGTCCTCATGATGAAGTTGTGGCTACGGGGACGAGGGATGAACCGTAGCCTGGGTGGGGTTGTGGAAGGAAGTTAGTATCGGGATGGCTACAGTGTAAACAACATAGCTCTGTTAATAAATTGGACCTTGGATGAGAGAAATGGGCTGGAACCGATTTATTTCTCAGATGCGATTTGGAGCGCTGACATTGGGATAATTTTCTTTTCTCTCAGTTCTCCGTTCACCCTAGTGTAGTGGAAGTTGAGGGTTACCTTGAGGGCAAAGGTGGCACAAAGTCAAGTACAGGATCACTTCGCTCCTGCACTAAGGCTCCGGCCATCGCCTTGCGATGTCCCCCCTCTCCCTGCCGCTCTTCGGCCGAGCACAGTGGAGGCAAGCTCCAGCTCGAAGCAGCGGGAGACGAGGGCTGCCTTGAGCACAAATGTGGTGTGAAGACAAGTTCAGGGCCGCTTCACTCCTGCACTAATGCTCCGGTCACCCTCCTCCCCTTCCTCTTTGCAACCCCCTGTCCGGCTGTAGCTAGGCGAGAGGTGCCCATGAGTGGGGAGACCCTTAAGCAAGTGGCCAGGTTCGTCCAAAGCACAACAAAGGCATGCACAGGGCAGGCGGGCGCTTACTTGAGGGTCTCCCCACAGCGGCCAAGGACACACACACACGTACACACAGCTGTCCTTGAAAAGCATCCTCCAGACAGTGAAAGTCCGGCGTCTGCATTTTAAAGCCACGGCTGGGCTCCGTGGGACAGTCCCCCTTTCTGTTGTCCCATCTTTCCGGATCCTATTACCACCCCGCCAGCCCTCGTTTTAGCAAGGCTGGCATTGGTCATGGCTGGATTGGGCCAGTGTCTCGGGGTGGACAGCAGGTTGTGCATCTCCCCAAACGACCGAGGCACACCCTGCGCCGACAAGGGCTGGAAGAAGCAGTTAACACAAATGAAAACTATACAAAAATTAAGAACAAAATATAAACAAAGATCTTTACCGGAATTTCAAAAATCCACCCAATCCAAAGGGAATATCATTCATCTTCAACAGAGGCCTGGGCAAACAAACAAACAAACAAACAAACAAACCGTAGGTCTTCTATCGATCTTGGGAGGGAATCTCATTCCAGGGGAAAGGCTCCAGAAGGGAAGGGACATAGATATATAATTTTGTTTCATTTAACCAACCTTGCTAGATCAACTCAGTTGGAAAGATACTGCAAGACAGGCAATTCCTCAAATAACTATTTTGGCCTTTAACAACCAGCATCTTCAATCACACTGAGGAACAAATTGGCAACCAAGGCAGCTTGTGAAGCAGATGGGACATGGTGCTGCTTTATGTACCAGTCAAAGCTCCTGGGTGGTCTAGGAGTGCATTGAAGTAGTGAAGGCATGAAGTACTTTTTTATTTATTTTATTTTATTTTATTTTATTTTATTTTATTTTATTTTATTTTATTTATTTTATTTTATTTTATTTATTTTATTTATTTTATTTATTTTATTTATTTTATTTTATTTTATTTTATTTTATTTTATTTTATTTTATTTATTTTATTTTATTTTATTTTATTTTATTTTATTTTATTTTATTTATTTATTTATTTTGTCCAATACATAATACACATTGAAGAGAAAGATATGTAATAATATAAGTAAGGAAAAGAATAGAAGAAAAGGTATAAAAGTATAGGTGAACATATTTGAAAGGAAGAAAAGATAAATGAGATAAGAAGAGACAATTGGACAGGGGACGGAAGGCACACTGGTGCACTTATGCACGCCCCTTACTGACCTCTAAGGAACCTGGAGAGGTCAATCGTGGATAGTCTACGGGTAAAATGTTGGGGGTTTGGGGTTGACACTACTGAGTCAGGTAATGAGTTCCACGCTTCGACAACTCGGTTGCTGAAGTCATATTTTTTACAGTCAAGTTTGGAGCGGTTAATATTAAGTTTGAATCTGTTGCGTGCTCTTGTGTTGTTGCGATTGAAGCTGAAGTAGTCATTGACAGGTAGGACGTTGCAGCATATAATCTTGTGGGCAATACTTAGATCGTGTTTTAGGCATCGTAGTTCTAAGCTTTGAGGAACTGTGTGAAGAGCTGCTTGATTTAAGCTTTTCTTTTCCCCAATAGAAAAAGCTGCAACTGATGCATAAGTTTGTTGAGAAATCTTGAAGGACAGATCAGATCTTGTTAGATCGCAGTATTCTCTTGGATCACTTTCAAGGGTTGGGGGTTAGAGGCAGCTTTGTGGTGCTGGTTCTTGTGAAGAGAGTTCCACTTAGTGTGCCAGCAGAGAAAGTTCAGGTAATCCAGGGGTTGGCAACCTGCAGCTCTGGAGCCACATGCGGCTCTTTGGGCCCTCTGCTGTGGCTCCCTGTCGGGTGATCCCACCACTGGCTGATCCCATCCCTCGCCCTCCATTCCCAATCACTCTTGCCTGGCCTGAAAAGTTAAGGGTAACGACAGGGAATACAGAAGTGGCTGGAGTTGATTCTCCAGTGCCTCATTTCTGTTGGAGCTTCGTCCAGCCCCTGTTGGTGTCAATCACTTGGGAAGACATGCAACCTGTCTCCGCTCAGTGTAAGGCAGCATATAAATATTAATAAAACAAAAATTGTCCATGCCCTGAACTGAAACGCAACTAAAAAAGTCCATTTCCTCTAGGATCTCTACAATTAAATCCCTGCCACCTTTTCCAAAATCTAAGAAGTTGGCAATTGGCCAGCATTTATCTAAGATACACAATGCATGTAGAAAAGATGTTCACTGCCTATTGCAAAGTTGGTATCGCTTCCATCATTCAGAGGTGTTTTCTCAAGTGCACAAATTGGGCTGGTAAAGCATGAATCCAGCTCACAGGTGACCAAATAGTCAGCTCTGTCTATAACCTGTTGCCCAACTTGTCTCACTAAGCCATGCCCTGTGTAGCATCCAATTCTGAACAAGTTGACCATTTTTTCCCTGAAGAATTTTACCAACATATTACATGTTGTTACCTAGCCTGCAGGATAATCTCCATATTTTCCCCCTTTCTTAAAAAGAATAGGTAATTTTGAACAGAACCACTGGATAAGCATGCAGATACATTAAACACAGAAATGTGAACATACTATGTTGCTATAGGTTGTCCTCGTTTACCAATCACAATTGGAAAAGGCAACTCCATCAATAAGATCCGTGGTTGCTAGGTGGAAAACCACAGGATCATGACAAGCTTACATAACTTCCCATCCAGTGGGAACCAGCACCAAATTACAAGTCCTTTTTTCTAACCACCTATCATCGCATCTCCCACAGTTCATTGACATGGAAATATGATCCCACACATTTGATCTCAAAGCTCCATGACCCACCTTTTGTATTTCACTTAGAGCAGTGGTTCTCAACCTTTCTAATCTTGCGACCCCTTAATACAGTTCCTCGTGTTGGGGTGATCCCCAACCATAAGTTTAGCGCCAATTCTCCCAACAGAGCTTTACGCTGATTGGCAGGAAGTTCAGAGAGAAACACCCCCCCTGTAAATGCCTGATTGGTCGGTGTTGTGGTTAGCTCTGGCCCAGCTCCTGTCCCAAGGACTGTGGATGTGGGGGAGACATCCACATGCCGCAGGCCTGTTTTGCCCCCCGGTGGAATCTGATGATGAAGGCTCCTCTGACCAAGAAGACATGAGTGACAGGGAGGAGGAGAGTGTGGCAGACAGCTCAGAAGGAGATCAATTATCTAGCTCCTCCTTGGATTCAGAACAAGAGTTAATGATACAGCCACGCATGAGGAGAGCGATGCATAGGCAACAACAACTGAGAGATTATTATCAAAGAAAATGAGGCCACCTGTGGTTGGGTGGGGCTGTGGTAATTAGTGAGGCTGCTATAAATAGCAGCCTGTGGGTTTGGCCATTGTGGAGGATTATCTGATCGTTGTGTTTCGTGACTGCTTTGCTGACTAGGACCTTTTGTGTGCTGATTTTCCCCCTGCTTTGAAACTAAACCAGAGCAAAGTGTGTTTCACTTTGTGAAAGAAGGACTGTGAATTGCCTCACAGCTGCAAGCTAAGTATCACAGAACTGATAAGGGACTTGTATAAATTACCAGTTTGTTTGGAGACGAGTGCTCTTTGCTATACCAAAAGAGGGCTTAGTTTAAGTGAATTTTCATTATAAAGAACATTGTTTTGAATTTTCAAACATGTGTGTGTCTGAAATTTGTACCTGTGAATTTTTGGGAGGAGTCTACCAGAGAGCCTGACAGAACAGTCGGATTGTAAAAATATGTTCCATTCCAAGGCGCCAGAATAGAAGTTTTATTTCCTAACACCACGGGGAATTTGTCTGTTCCCATGGTCTTAGGTGACCCCTCTCAAATCGTCGTTCGACCCCCAGGTTGAGAACCACTGACTTAGAGCAATTAGCCCTCTCAATAAATTCCAACTCTACGGAAGAAGAGTCTGGAACCTACCAGTACTGCTCACGCCCATTCCAATCACTCTACTCATCTCTCCCATTCCAACAATTCTTCACCTCAACCACTTTCGCCCTAAGCCCCTAGGTCAGTGAGAAATCAATAACTCTCCATGCTGTACTTTTTTTTTCTTTGCTGAGGGAAACATTCAACTTCTCATCTCTTCAAGGCCCCAGAGGATTTTGAACCTTAGTGAATAATTCATCTGACATTTCAGTTCAATTCCATTTTGTCCATTTGCTCTTCATAGCGCTGTTGTTAAAGTGATTTGAATAAGTATAATCCTCGGGAGGTATTGCTTTCAGAGATGCCTGACAAATTACATTCAGGCGGTAGGGAAAGCAAGTAGAATGCTTGGCTGCATAGCTAGAGGTATAACAAGCAGGAAGAGAGAGACTGTGATCCTGCTTTATAGAGCGCTGGTGAGACCACATTTGGAGTACTGTGTTCAGTTCTGGAGACCTCACCTACAAAAAGATATTGACAAAATTGAACGGGTCCAAAGACGGGCTACAAGAATGGTGGAAGGTCTTAAGCATAAAACGTATCAGGAAAGACTTAATGAACTCAATCGGTATAGTCTGAAGGACAGAAGGAAAAGGGGGGACATGATCAAAACATTTATGTTAAAGGGTTAAATAAGGTTCAGAAGGGAAGAGTTTTTAACAGGAAAATGAACACAAGAACAAGGGGTCACAATCTGAGGTTAGTTGGGGGAAAGATCAGAAGCAACGTGAGAAAATATTATTTTACTGAAAGAGTAGTAGATGCTTGGAACAAACTTCCAGCAGACTTGGTTGGTAAATCCACAGTAACTGTATTTAAACATGCCTGGGATAAACATATATCCATCCTAAGATAAAATACAGGAAATAATATAAGTGCAGACTAGATGGACCATGAGATCTTTTTCTGCCGTCAATCTTCTATGTTTTTATGTTTCTATGCCTGACAGATTGGCATTGCTGCCAGATGGACATTCTGCAAAGCAAAGTTTCCACTTGTCTTTTTATGGTACTTTTGTGCCCGTCTTAGGTTAGGTTTATTGGATTTATTGGATTTATATGCCGCCCCTCTCCGCAAACTCGGGGCGGCTCACAACAATAATAAAAAACAGTACAGTACACAATACTGTATTGTGTACAGTACAGTACACAATACTGTTGCCAGGAAACAATACTTGTTTCCTGGCAACCGCCTGGTCCAGTCCCTGTTGTTTTCTTGGCAAGATTTTTCAGAAGTGGCTAACCATTGTCCGCTTACTAAATGGCGAGAGTGAGTGACTGGCCTAATGTCACGCCCTCCCCCCTCACTCCTTGGCCTTCTATTTAAGACATACTGTATTAGAATTCATGGTCTCCCAGGTTCTAGCAGCCTGATGCCTTAATTATTACTTATTATTTATGAATTTGACTTCTATGCCATCCAAACTCGTGGGACTCAGGGCGGCTTACAACAATATAAAAACACAATATAATACAATAATAGAAGTCAATATTAATATTAAACACATTAAAATAATAAAAACAATAAAATCCTATTATGAAACCACAATAATCCAATCAAATGAATTCTATATTGTGGAATTATTTTTGAAGTGTTTTTCCTTTATTGTTTTTCACCTATAACAGAGTCTTGCCAGGGCAAAGCAACTCTTTGCATAACTATAAATATGCTGTGGGAACTGCTAGAGAAAAGTCATTTTAACCCTCTTCCTGCCAGCAAATTTTCCAAGCTCCTCTGCTTCTTTGCCCTCTGGAAAGCAGCCCCTCCTTCCAGGAAATCCAGTCCATCATAAATGTCAAATTTGTACTTTAATTGCTCTCTTAGTTAACCTCTGTGCTGCTGACAAAATCACTAGTGTTAATCATTATCAAAAAGCTGAGTAATCAAAGTAATTGTTTAATCTTTTCTCTACAGTGATCATTCCTGGAAAGATCTAGTAAGTAAGCCATAAAACACCAGTCTTGCTAAATTTGTAGAAATGTGGCACTGGGTAGCAAGGCACAAACTAGACAGTGGTACCTCTACTTACGAACTTAATTCATTCCATGAACAGGTTCTTAAGTAGAAAAGTTGTTAAGAAGAGGCAATTTTTCCCATAGGAATCAATGTAAAAGCAAATAATGTGTGCGATTGGGGAAAGCAACTCAGGGAGGGTGGAGGCCCCGTTTCCTCCCAGGAGATTCCTAGAGGGGCCCCACAGAGGCTTCTCCCTGCCTTTTCCGAACATGTTTCCTCCCAGGAGATTCCTAGAGAGGCCCCAGAGGTTTCTCCCCTGCACTGTTCGGAGAGTCCAATGTGGGTTGTTCTTCAGCCTCATTGGCAGGGACTGAGTTAAAAATTAACATAACTATGTCCCGCCCCCCTCTACCTCCTCAGGCCCAGTCTTAAAAACTCAGTCATAGTGTAGGGACTATGAGTTTTCTTCTCACAGTATGTGAGATTTATAGGATGTTTACTAACAATAATTTTTTCTCCTTTTTTTCCCTTTCTCTATAGGAGGAAGACCTGGATCTCGAGAACCACTGCCCTCCGGGGTATTGTTCTCCGTCTCTTCAATCCCTGAGAGGCCACTGCTCTCCGGAGTATTGCCTTGCTGAAAGGGATCGCTGGATTGGGGTCCCTGATGCCCGCGATCAGACCCCCCCCCAACCACTCTTCCAGCGCAACGAGTCTCCGAGTATCGGTTCTTACCGATCAGAGGAGCAATCAGTACACAGAATTTCCCCATGGGGGGAAATCAGCTGTAAGGCGATCCCAGCAGCTCCCAGACAGCGTTCCTGCCGATCGGCAATGGAAAAAGAAAAAAAGATCAGCTGTTCGGAGGCCCTTTGCAGCCACCTTGTTCCCGATCGCTCAGAGGAGCAGCGATCGAAGGAATTGAAGGGGGGGGGGTGCAGAAGGTGATTGCCGAGCTGCCCGAAGTTGCGCCCGCCATTTTGGCACAGGGCCAAAGCCTCTGAGTCCCCCTCCGGCCGTTTCAAAAGCAGAGCTTTTCCCGCCTGACGTCACGGCCGCCATCTTGTTTGCTAAGGGGTCAGAGTGACTAGGCTCTTTTCAGCCTATCCCAGGGCCGCCATCTTGCTTCAGGGCGTTGCCAGGACAACGAAGCTATTATGGGCTTCTACCTAGTATCCAGCCAATCACGAGCAGGAAAAACAGATGACATGTTATTTAGGGGACACCAGCTTCCCTAGTCCACCATTTTACTTGCTTTTAAGCAGTAACCTCGTGTTTTTGGCTCGGTGTTGTTACAAACATGTCTCAATCCAGTCCCAGCGCTCCTGTGCCCTCCTCCTCCAAGAATAAAAGTAAGGACAAGGGGCCCAGCTCAAAATCTAAGGGGAAAAGCTCTCAGTCCTCCAATGCACTAAAGGAGGCTGAGAAGAAAATAAAGGCCCTCGAGGCCCAGCTGGACAAAGCAAAACCGAGACAAGGGCCTAGCCCCTCAGCCATGGTTATTCCACCCGTTTATCAAAGCCCGCTGGGTCCTCCTCCCCTGTCATCGGCCACCTTCGAGGGGCCTCCCTTTCAAAGCGCTGGGGGTCTTTCACCAGACCGCCCATTAAGTGCCCCCCCACCATCTGAGGGATTTCAGAGATCAGAATGGAGCAGGCCTGCCTCTCAACCTCCAGCAGCTACAGCCACATTCACGCCCACAGCAGCAGGGCTCAGGGGCTCTACAGATAACTGGCAAGCCATGTCTCCCTCGGTACAAGACATGATTGCTTCAGCTTATGCACAGGGCATAGCAATTGGGGCCCAACAACAACATCAATCCCCACTGCCACCTCGCCCCAGCAGGCAGGATATCTGGTCAGCTCCTGCACCTGCACCTTCCCTGCATGACTCTTTTCAGGAGGAGCAAGAGTTCAGAGACGCCTTTTCAGACCCAGAGAATGAGCTGTCGGGGGATGAAGCCACCTTACCAGAACAGCCTGTATTAGCAGGCTTATTCAAGGCACCCCTTTTCAGGGTTCTTCTAAACAAGGCCAGAACCACACTAACTTTGACCAGTGCCCAAAAGACGGCTGACCAGGATGTGGGCACATTACCCGCTTCCAGACTCATTAATGAGCCTCAAAGGGACTCAGAAACTATCCCTGCAGTGCCCATATTTGCAGAAAACATAAAGAGGCCCTGGCAGCAACCAGCAGCAGCTCTGGGTCCCTCAGCTCTGGACAAGAAGCTTTACTCCTTCGATCCAGAAATAGAGGATTTGCTCCAATACCCGGCTGTGGATACCCCGGTTACCTCACTAATTTCCAATGCCCTGGTTCCATCGGAGATGGCGGATGGTTTGCGGCCCGATGATAGGAAGGCCGAGAACCTGATCCGGAGAATGCACCAGCTATGTGCCTGGTCCTTGAGAGCTGCTATGGCAGCCTCCTTCTTCAACCGGGCCTCAATCCTTTGGCTTCGAGACATCCTCCCCAGGTTGGGCCCGGAGGACGCTCGCCTTCGCCAAGACATTAATAAATTGATCGCCTCCACGGAGTTCTCCGCCGATGCCACCTTGGCTGCTTCTAGGTTTTCATCCAGGGCGATGGCTACCAACCTTTCCACTCGACGCCTAATATGGCTCCGCTCTTGGCAAGCGGACGCCAAATCGAAATGGCGTCTTGCAACCGCGCCCTACCAAGGGACCACACTTTTTGGAGAATCACTAGATAAAGTCTTGATCGAGGATAAAGACAAGAAAAAGGTGCTGCCAAGGTCGGCGAGGAGGCAAGACAGGCGGGCGGCCCCATACTACAGAAGGCAGCCCTTTCGAGCGGACACGGCCGCGCCTGCGGCCTCAAACACCAGGCCATATGGACAGAGCTCCTACACGCAGCCATCCTTCAGGTCCGACAGAACAGGTTATGGAGACAGGAACCGACAGTTCCAACAGCCCCGCAGATCCTTTTGGGGCGGGAACAGAGGAGGGTACCGAAAACAAAAATGACTTACCCATCCAGGTACCCATCGGTGGATGCCTGCAGTCCTTCTCAGGCTCTTGGGCGGCTATTTCCACCGACATTTGGGCGCTAGATACCGTGAAGAATGGTCTGCGCATCAACTTCCTACAGACTCCTCCGGACAGATTCCTACAATGCCCGTCGCTATCTCAACCAAGCTGTTCCCTGATTGCCAGGGAAGTACAACACCTGTTGGACATTGGGGCAATAGAACCGGTGCCAGTACATCAACAAGGACAGGGGTTCTACTCTATCGTGTTCTTGGTCCCCAAGACGTCCGGCGGCTACCGCCTGATTCTCAACCTCAAGCAGCTGAACATCTATGTTCGCTACCAACGTTTCAAGATGCATTCCTTACAGTCAATCCTGGCATCCATCCGACACCACGACTGGATGACCTCCATCGATCTCAAAGAGGCGTACCTGCACGTACCAGTTCATCCACATCATCGACGTTTCCTCCGCTTTTGTATACAGGACCATCATTTCCAGTACAGGGCAATGCCCTTCGGACTTTCATCGGCCCCCAGAGCTTTCACCAAGCTTCTGGATGTACTGACAGCCGACCTGAGAACCAGATCCATTCGTCTCATGGCCTATCTGGACGACGTAATCATCTTGTCCAGCAGCCCTCAACAGGCCAGACTAGATCTACAACGGACAATACGTTCTCTAGAGACCTGTGGTTTCACGATCAACTATGTGAAAAGCCACCTGAATCCAACCAAACAGCTCTTACATTTGGGAACTCTGATAGACTCTGCAGCCGGAATCGTTTACCTGTCATCAGAGAGGCAGCAGAGGGTGAGGACGCTGATAGCTTCTATTCAGCACCGCACCAGGGTCCCCTTGGCCCTTCTATCCCAGCTGCTAGGAGTCTTCATCTCCTGCATCAGCATCGTCCCATGGGCGCGGCTGCATGCCCGCCCGCTTCAATGGCTCCTCCTCCCCTTCCAAAGAGCACGCATGAGCCACTCCAAACACCAGGTACGTCTCACGTTACCCGTCCGTCACTCTCTGCCCTGGTGGATGTCCCAAGCGCTGACCAGAGGCTCTCCCTTCCTACACCATCGGGAGGTGACGATCACTACAGATGCGAGCCTCTCCGGCTGGGGAGCACATTGCGGCTCCAGAGTGGCCCAGGGTCTCTGGACAGCAGACGACCTGAGGGACCCCAATATCAACTTACTAGAACTAAGGGCAGTCTTCAAGGCACTCCACTCCTTCAAAGACCGGGTAGAGGGACAGCATGTCCTCGTCATGACGGACAACGTAGCAACAAGGGCCCATATAAATCATCAGGGAGGTACGAGATCGGGCCGTTTGATGGAGGAGGCTCACTCCCTGATGTCTTGGGCGGAAACACACCTGGTCTCGATCCAAGCAGAACACATCTCAGGATCAGACAACACCCAGGCGGATTGGTTGAGCCGCACAACCATCGACCCGGGGGAATGGTCATTGAACCCGGAGGTTTTCCAGGACATTATACACCGTTATGGGGAACCGGTAGTGGACCTGTTCGCGACCCACCTCAACAACCAAGTGGTCCGATTCTACTCCCGGTTCCCGTGCCCGGGAGCTGACCGTATCAATGCGCTCCTCTCCCCATGGCCAAGGGGTCTACTCTACGCCTTCCCTCCGACTTGCCTTCTACCCAGGGTAGTCTCCAAGATACTCTCGGAGCAGGCGGAGGTGATTCTCGTCGCCCCCTTTTGGCCCAGACGACCATGGTTCGCGGACTTGATGGACCTCTCAACCTCCCCGCCATGGAGGATCCCATACCACAGACTCTCCCTCACCCAGGGGTCGTTGGTGCACCCAGAGCCTCAGTGGTGGAGGCTTGCCGTGTGGAGATTGAGGGGGACCGCTTGAGGGCGGAATCCCTGTCGGAAAAGGTCATCCATACCATCCAATCGGCTCGACGCCCGTCAACGACTCGCATTTACCAAGCGACATGGGCAGCGTTTTGTAGATTCTGCAGAGCTCGAGAGATCCCCCCTCGCTCAGCCTCCATCTTACATCTATTAGACTTCCTACAGAAGGGGCTGGACGAAGGGCTGACCCCAAACACCCTTCGCAGGCAGGTGGCAGCTATCGCCACGGTCTTAAGACCAGACCCCCTTCGACCGATTTCCCATCATCCATGGGTTAAAGACTTTCTCCGAGGAGCCTCGAATCTTTCTCCTCCAGTTATCCATCACTTCCCATCCTGGGATTTGACTTTGGTCTTACAGGCCCTCACAGGACCTCCTTTTGAACCACTGAGAGAAATCACGCTTCGCCTTCTATCAATCAAAGTAGCGTTCTTAGTGGCCATCACATCTGCTCGCAGGATGTCGGAACTCGCGGCATTGTCAGTCCGGCCGGACCTTTGCGTGTTCCACCCAGATCGGGTTACTCTTCGGTTAGATCCCAGCTTTCTGCCGAAGGTCAACACAAGATTTCATAGATCCCAGGACATAATATTACCGGACTTCTGTACCCACGGCTCACACCCGTCAGTCTTACGCTGGCACAAAGTGGACGTCCGTAGAGCTCTAAAGATTTACATTCGACGGACCAGCTCTTTCAGGAAATCAGAAGCATTATTCGTTTCCTTCTTCCCAGGATCCATGGGCAACAAGGTGTCCTCTAAAACTATCAGCCGATGGATCCGGTCCTGCATTATGGAGGCATACAGGACACGTGGGACACCTTTGCCAAGGACAATCATGGCTCACTCTACCAGAAGTGCAGCCACCACTGCCGCCTGGAACACACAGGCGTCAATCGATGACATCTGTCGGGCCGCAACCTGAGCGGCCCCCACGACTTTCATCAGACACTACCGTATAGACTCATTCACTTCATCGGAAGCGGCATTCGGTCGCAGAGTGCTGCAACGGGTTTGTGTTCAGACACCCCTGGTCCAGCCTATCCCGCCCTAGTTGGTTTGCTTGGGTATATCCCACATTGGACTCTCCGAACAGTGCAGGGGAGAAGGACCGTTGAACTTACCTGAACGGTCTTCTCGCTGCACTGTGAGGAGAGTCCAAACCCTCCCGGCTTCTTGGCCCAGGGGTTCAGTTCGTTACCAGTTTAACTTCTTAGTTAATAAAATTGGTTTGTTTACACTATTCCTTCGTTTTTCTTGACTGAACCTGAGGAGGTAGAGGGGGGCGGGACATAATTATGTTAATTTTTAACTCAGTCCCTGCCAATGAGGCTGAAGAACAACCCACATTGGACTCTCCTCACAGTGCAGCGAGAAGACCGTTCAGGTAAGTTCAACGGTCCTTCTCCCCGCCTTTTCCAGCCCTGTTTTCTCCCAGAAAATTCCTAGAGAGGCCCCATGGAGTTTTCTCCTTGCCTTTTCCGGTTATAGTTTCGGAGGCTCGAGTTTGTAAGTTGAAAATGGTTCTTGAGAAGAGGCAAAAAAATCTTGAACACGTGGTTTATCTAGAAAAGGTCGTAAGTAGAGGCGTTCTTAGGTAGAGGTACCACTGTATTATACATTTTACATGTGCCCCGATGTAATTACTTTTCACTCAATACAGTCCAGGCAGGCTAAAAGGTTTGATATTCATACTTTAGATCAGCGGTGTCAAACTCGCGGTGATGTATCATGATTTTTCCCCCCTTCACTAAATCGGGGGTGGCCGCAGCCAGCACATGACCCGCTAGTTTGACACCCCTACTTTAGATGAAGCTGCCCAGGGCCATCAGCATTTCCACTAATCTCAGGAAGTGAAATAGGAACACCAAAGGGATAGGAGTGAGAGCTCAACTGCATGCTTCCCTGTCAAGTGGATCTGGCTTCCCCATTGACTCTACTTATCAGAATGTCGCAAAAGATGGTCACATGATCCCAAGACACGGCAGCCATCATAAATAATTCTAAGTCAAGGACTACTTAGTATCTTTTCTCCCCTCTAACTTTATTCAACCCTAAATGAACAGAAAACTAACAAAGAATATCATTATTAAATCAATGTGTCAGGTGTAAAAAATTGAGAACACAGCTATTTCACATAAATATATAAAAATAAATCATGCAAAATAAATAGGCTTTATTTTGTAAGTATAATTTAAGTGATCCAGGCACACAGGCAGATAAAATAAGAGTACTATTTTACATTTTTACACTCTTTATATTGCATTAGCAATTGTGTGATTTATTTTAAAATAAGAAACCTCATTTTCTTATAAAATGGTGCAAAAGGTTATGCATAAATTTTCTCTGGTTTATTCAAAGTTTAGTTTGGCTGTTGTTAAATACACCTGAAATAAGTGTTTTACACAATAAAATACAGATTTAAATTTTCTATGCTCTTATAGAAAACTTGAAAGTTTAAGTTTATGGGAAAACAATCTATAAACCATCCAAAGCAGGGGTTAAATTCAATTTGTCTTGGTTGTATACAGCAGTACTGTCAAAGCTCTCAGTATCTACCCGTTAATTAATACTAGTTTTACTTGCCTTCATAATATCTGATATGTTGAATTTGTATTTTGTTCAAGATACTCATATCATGCAAGACATTTAACACATGTACAGAAATTTCTTCAGTATTTAAAATACAATGGTTGTGTGAGCAATTAATAAGGCTTCTATATGAGTAGCAAACACTTACAAATCCACCAAAACAAAACCATACAATTTCTCTGTAGTAAACTTCTCTCAAAAACACTGTAATTGCTTTGGTTGCTCCAATAATGACAATGGTTTAGTTTTCAAAAATATAAAATTATCTTTTGATACAGAATTAGTATCCCTTTCTTTAGAGATATACTATTCCTTTGAAACTGCCAATGACATTTGAAGATTTTGAGTGTTCTGGCTCTGTTCAAATATTCTCAAATTCATTCAACAAGACTTCCTAAGACTTATTGCACTCGTGTTGTAACTCAATCTTGTAATTGGCATTGTTCTTGAGTGAGATTCCGAAATCTAGCAAAGTGGCTCCAGTATATTTGAACAGTGGAAAATACTCAGTTGAGTATCATCTGAGACCGTATCTTTTTACTACAATAGTCCCTGCTACAATATCATAGGCTGTTCTGTTATGTTGAAAGAATAAGAGAGTAATGAATGCTGGAAAGAAGGAAGCAATAGAAAAATTCTTGATCAAAGCTCGTATTGTAGACCTGTAAGGAAAAAGCAGACATATCTCTAGAATTTGTTGTCTGAACTGAAGAATATAGACAGTTACATGTTAAAAACAAAAACGTTAAAAATATTGTCAAATACATGTTTTTATATACATTTTTCTAATGAGTCCTTTCTACTTTGAATTAGCCAAAATTTCTGCAATCATATTTTTACTTTTTGCAGAAAGATTAATATCTAGCATTTATGAAAACCATTCTCCTGCCATTATGAAAAAAGATAACATTTCTTAAAACGATGTATCTATAGATGTAATTAATTTCCTGGGAGGAAACACTGCCTAACAAATCCCAAAGACAGGATGTCAAGCAACATTTTTGCACTGATTGCTAATGATTAAGCTTGCGATATAGCTTTCCAGATGATTTAGAGTCCTACATAATTATGTTAATACTGCTGAATTACTTAATCACATACAGTCTGATTGATTAGGCAAACCTCAAAGTAGAATTGAATGACTGAAAATATAAATCTTATGACTGGGAATCAACTTAGCATAGCTGAAGCTGAAACATGTTATAATGAAATAATATAAAAATGCTTTGATGAAGATAACCGCGACTTACTCTTCATTATATATTGTCCCCCAACAATGGACAAATAATTCAGATTAATACATATGCTATAAATAATTTCCCCAATTTATTCAGTTGACAGAATTCAAAAATAGCTGAAGATAGATTTATTACATACATTTTATTGCCAATAATGCTCTGTTAATTTGGTTCACTTAAAAAAAAAAACAATCCCAAGTCTGCGCTAAATTTAATCAGGCTGTAAAATATCCTGAAACATAAAGTTGAAGTAGGGAATAAAAATTATGTAAAACTAATAATATTTACAGGATGTAGATTATGCAACATTATTGAAAACATTTAAGGATTCAAACAGGTATAATATTGAAGTGACAAAAATAAAACTTACGTCGTTATGCTCACATTAGACGATGGTATCACCAACACACGACTTGGTGCAATAAGTACTGATGTATCACATGTCACAACTCGAAGGCCTAGCAGAAATTTTCCAGGAGTTGCGCCCCCAGCTCCCCAAATACAAATAATCTGAAAGAAAAAAATTCTTATAACTAAAATTACATGTTTTACCATGTGTGATATATGACTAATGAAGCTGTCTTGAGGCTAGACCAACCAAATGTAATGCACATCTGAAATAATGACAGAGATGACTGACTACAGGTTGTCCTCCCATTATGACTGGACTGAGACTGAGATTGCCACGCCATTGTAAAGTGCAACATTACATGATCACTTTGCTTTGTAATGGCAACCCAAGCAGTTCCTGTTGTCACCATAACTTGAGATGCACGAGTCATCAAATGGGAAGCAGGAGACTCAGGTAAAGAGCAGGGCTGCTGCAGGGGTTTGTGAGGGCTCTGGAATCCTAACAAGAAATTTGGGGAGGTGGTGCTTAGTGCAGCATGATCTCAGAAAAGCCACAGGGAATGAGGTGCAGGACAAAAGAAATTGCAGGGAGGCCAGGGTGCACGCATGTGGGCAAACACAAGGCAGCCAAGGAAAAAGGGCCCAGGGCGCATGTGTTCACAGGGAGGCCAAAAAACCGGGATGAAGGATGTGCAAGAACAGAGAGGCCGAGCAAAGAGGGTGTGGAGTGTTTGTAATAGGCCATGGAAAGGGGGCTTGTGGTGTGCATGACTGAAAGGAGGATGGGGGGGGGAAATGGGGTATGTGTATGCATGTGTATTAGTGCACGGAGGCAGAAAAAGAGAGTGCAAGTGTTTGCTAGGGAAAGGGGAAGGTGTACATAATGCATGCAAACATGGAAAGGTGGGGGAAGATTTGTGACCTTCCTTGCGTGCTTCCTCAATGACTTTGCTTGTAGGAAGGTGGCAGGAAAGGTTGCAACTCTGAATGGTCGCTGAACAAATGGTGGCTAAGGACTCCCTGTGTAATGGGAGGGATGACTTATTTTATGTCATCATGAATAAAATTTGTTCCTTTCTACATGGCTTTCTGCAGTTTCTGATTCTGGGTCAAATAGAAATTTTAGTTGCTATTTACGGCTGCCAGTATTGGATGTCAATGGTTTTTATAAATATTCCGAATATTTACCATTTCCCCCACAAAAAGACATCCCTGATAATAAGCCCAATCAGGCTTTTGAGCGCATGGCAATAAGGTCAAGCACTTATTTCAGGGTTTAAAAAAAATATAAAACAGGCTTTTATTTTGGGGAAAACACTGTATTGGATTAATATAATCTCATTAAATTACTAAAATTAAATAACATTAAATAACTAAAATTAAAATTAAGTTCATAAAACAAATGGGTCACTGATTAAATTAGATTGAAGATAAGTCTCCAAAATAGATTCTATTATTAGTACCAGTAAAATTTGTATACCTCATAGATGCAGACCAGCAATCTGTAGATAAGGGCCACTATCATCATCTTTTGTAAGTCTTCCATTGAAGTTTCATCATCTATTTCTTCTATAATGTAGTGCATAGCAAACTTTGAGATATCCCTGCATCAAAAGTATAATACAATACTATGAATAAGCAATACTATTCTATGTATGGTTTAGAGGTAATATAAACTGTAAATGGAAATATTTTTATTTAGTGGACTTTTTTGTTCAGAAGAATTTTCAGGGTACAAAAGATATGCATTTTAAATTTGGAGGCAGTAATATTAAAACATTGTCAAACGAAGGTGGTATCTGAGGACTCTTCTATACATTTTGTTTGCTCTAGCATGATAATGGCTCACCAATTCTTTCTTGAGGACAGAAACATATGACACCATCCTCAACCCATCCACAGAACAGGTGATTAACTTTTGCCCATATTTTCTTGATCTGCATTAAAGATAGTGTTTTTTGATTTTAGAAGGTAGAAGTGGTGGCTTAACATGGCTGCTTTGTTTCATTTGGCTGCGGGCAAATGCTTTTGCTCCATGTTTTAAAGTGTGTGCTATGGCAGAAATGTCTTCTCCTCTCGTCACGGGTTCCTGTTCTTCAAGGCCATTTTGTCCTGAGCTGCTGGGCTGCCTGCTCCCTTCTGAAGGGACCTTTCCATAGTGAAAAAATGAATGGATGGGATCTTTCCCTCTCTGAGGTGAACAGGTGAATTGCTGGCTGCACCTTTTTTCTTTTAGTAGGCTTACTGATTGCTTGAAGAAAGACTTGACTCTTTTTTGAACTAGGCCTTTCTGTTTCTTTTTTAGATTGGGTGAAATTAACAAGACCTGCTAATTTCCCTTTGCATCTTAAATTATTTTTGTGGTATTTTCTTTAGAGAAAGTACAAAAGCATGGAAATTTATCAATGGGACCCATGGCAATTGCCATCCCAACAGAACATCTAGACAGCATCACTATCAGAAGAACAGATAGAAACATGAATACAATATTTTTAAAAAGCTTTTATTCTAACCTGTTTAAACACAGCAGACAAATAGCTAAAGCTGCTATGGAAACACCCTTTACTTTTAAAATTCTTTAAGAAGAAAATACATACTGATTTTGTATGATCCTTGCCTGCAGTTTGAAATAGAATAGCTTACTGAACTTAGAACTAAACATATAACACAGCATTCAGCAGATACTGTATAATGAAACTGATTAAATAGATTATGTACTGTGCAACTTACTTTATTCCACTTAAGTGCATAATACTCAAAACTATTGATGCCTTGATAAAGAAAAGAATAAAGAAATCCACCATCTCAGCTATAAATCGATGAGCCAAAGACGGGATTACGTATTCACGACCTGAACAAAAACAGATAAATTATTTAGCATTAAATATCATAGAACAAACTCTGTAATATCAATAAGGTCAGATAAAACATTTCATTTTGCACACTAATTTACATTTCAAGTAATAATCCAATAAACTAATGCTTAAGATAGAAACACAACTGAAAATTGCATTAGGTTATACATTTTACTACATCTTTTCATATACCGGTAATTCTACCCTTCCAAAGGTAGTTGCAATGTCCAGAAGGACTTCACAAAGGATTGAACACTAGTCGTAGCTGTTGTTAAGACAATTGAGACTTAAAGCCTGACTTAAAAGACCAAAGACTCTCTTTTAAGACACCTTTCTCCATCAATTATAGGGTCGATTTTGCACATTTAATTTGTGCCTGGCCTTTACTATTTTAACAAGTAACTCAAGGCAGTGAACTTATCCAACATGCTTTGTTCCTCCTCCTATTTTCCCCATAATAATCACCCTGTGTAGTGGGTTGGGTTTATGCCAGGATTTGTCAAGAATGAATCACTGTAATAGAGAATCAGAAGACTCTTGATGTTCATTGACGATCTGATCCATAGCCATGCTCTTTAAAAGAGTAGCAGGGCACCTTACACTAAGAAATCATTGTACCAGGGACAAGAGAAGCTGATGTTGAATCTCTCATTCCAGAGATTCAGAAATGAAAAATGCAAGGCTCAATAGTATCGTTACCTAATATTATACATCATGGAGAACCATAATCAAAGCCACTCTACTACACCTCTTAAAGTATTTCAGTAAATACCAGTTCCTGGCTGCCATTCTCAGCAGCAAACTGGGAACTATTCTCCATTGTCCAATTGCTAAGGCTAATGAGTTAGCTACATCGTGTCAAATTCTTTATTAGTTTCATAGATCAGGATAGAGATAGCGACAGGAAAACACCCTTTTCTATGCTGTTATTTTTTTAAAATTCAAAATTGAATGAATCCAGTTTCATATAACTGGATTGATAGGAGACTTCTTCACTATGGTTGAACGTCCAGTAATGGGTTGCGATCGTACGGTAAAGGACTGCACACCGATAGTGATTGCTGCGCTGCATGTTCAGTTACCTTGCGTGCATGTGCGTCCCAGTGTGTTTATGCTTCTGCACATGCGCAGGAAGCAAAATCTCACACGGGGACATGTGCATGCATGAGATTTTGCCAATTTTTTCTGCGCATGCATGGAAGGAAAAAAAATTGCCAAAATCTTGTACACATCCCCTCGCAAGATTTTGTTTCCTAAACGTATGCAGAAACAAAAACATGCTGGGACATGCGCGCATGCAAGATAACTAAAACTGAGTGTGCAGTGCACCGGTAGTGACAGTAATGGGAACCCACCCTTGGTTGTAAGCCCCTTTCTTCAGCGTCTTGGTGACTTTGAATGGTCCCTGAATGAACTGTTGTAAGTCGAGGGTTACCTGCACCAGCCAGGGTTTAATACGGAAATTAGCTCCAAACTTACCTCAGTCGACCAACTGCTCACCTTTGCACCATCCTCTCTGCTACCTCCGTCAAAACGTTCAAGGTCTTCTGCCGAGTTCCCACCCACCCAGCCACCCCCAGCCCACTTTTTCTGGAAAGAACGACTCACCTGCTGGCCGGCCAGGCTCCCGTTGGGAACTGCCAGCGGGGGCAGCGACGGTGGGATGAGCCGGGCGCAGGGCCGGGGGCCCGTGTCGACTTGCGGGCGGGGGCCAAGCCGCGCGGACTGGAGCCGAGCCGGCCTCGGGGGCAACGGAAGCGGCGGCCAGGAGGTAGTAGCAGGGGTTGGTACTGCCGCTGTTGCTGTGGTAATAGGCGCCGGGGGGTGGGACCGAAGCCGCCGCCGCCGCGTTCGCCGCTCCGGCCATGAGCGCGGCCAGGCCACTCTGCCAGCTGAGGTAACCGCAATATGAGTCCCAGAGCCATTGGTGCACGCGCCTAGAGTATTCTCCCGCACTGATCGCCTCTTCTTCTTGGGCCCGGGGAACGCTCCCGCCGCCGCCCCCGCCATCCTCTCGCGGGGGGCCCCGGGCTTCTGCCATGGCCCGGCCCAAAAGCCTACTCGGCCGTGCTTGGTGGCGGCCTTGCTTTGTGCACCGCGCATGCGCAAGCCCGTCAGCAAATTGTCTTGGCCCTCGCTCGAAGGCGGAGGACGGGCCGCCGCCCGGAACGGCCTCCTCCTTTTCCCCGTAACGCTAGCGTCACTGGCCGCGGTGCCAGGCGGGGGTGCCTGAAGCCTCTGGGCCGGTGTCATTTCCTGGGCCCCGACGCTGACAAGACAATTTCCCCCCTCCCCTCTCCTCCCTCAGCCGCTTTCTGAAAGAGAAAGGGCCGTGTGTCTGTGTGCGTGAGGGAGAGGAGCGGGCATGTTACGAACGGTTTATTTACTCAAGACGTAACAAGTAACGTTACTAATTGGGGTGTAAAAGAAGCTGTGCAAGTTGTCGACCCAGACTTTGAGGGGGAGGGGAGGAGAGGTCCGTGCGTATGTGTTTGTGTGTTGTGTTACTCTCGGTATATGTCATTAATCTCATGCTGCCTCCTTTATCTAGTTTTGTCACTCCATTACACAGATTGTTTCATTTTCCAATTAAATTTTAACGCTACTGCTTGCTTCCTTTGCTGGTTGTTCTCCCTTGCTTAATAAATCTAAGCCATTCTCCTTCAATCATTTCCTTACTAGCTTACTTATCATTTTTCTTAACCCCTATTTTTTCGTAACTGAATACCCCTGAATTCCCCCCCACACATTTACTTATCTTCAAAAGTGAAATATCAAATCATATTAAATATTTTATATATAATATCTCACTAAAATTCTTTACAATACAGGGAAAAGCAAGTATCATTCAAATTCCAAAAATTAACTTCTTTCATTATTCATTACACTGTATCTTCCCCCTAGTGTTACAAATATATCATTTTAAATTTATTTCAACAGATCCAATTTATATCAATCTATAATACTGTATAATAATATTTTCCCAGAGTTACCACTTAATTTTATAATTAGTAACTTAAATTATATTAGATTTATTCTTAAATGAAAACTTATTTATTATCAATAACAGTATTTTCATCAACAAGTACATTTTCAAATAAACATTGATCAAAATCATAAATTTCCCAAGATTAATTTATTTCATCCATTGCTAATTATAATTCTTTCCCTCTAAAATGCCAATATGTAATTGACAATTTTAAATTCTAATATTAACTATTAACATCAATATATTCATAAATGTATTTAATTGTATGTAAATAAATCATAATATAGTGATCAAATAACTACTTTCTTTGAGATTCCATCTTAATCTTAACTTCTCCCTTTTTGTCTTGTAACTTTGTACTCAAAATTCTCCCCCCTTTTTTTTCTATACTATACTCACCCAATTCTTTTTTATCACTGTTAACCCCAGTGTAATAATCATATTCAATATAATCATTGATCTGTCCATTTTCAAAATTTCCTCCTCTTTTATCTCTATCATTTTCTATATCTTCTCCTCACCTTATTCCTTTTTCATCATTGATAATCCTAGTGTAATCATCATAACATTTAACCTCTTGGTCCTCAAAATTCATTCCCCTTTTGTCTTTATCATTCTCTGATTCTTCATCCACCTGTTCTTTTGATTCAAAAAGTTCAATGTAATCATTAATCTGTCCATTCTCATAGTTCCCTTGGCTTTTATCTTCATCCTTGTCTTCTTTCACCTGTTTTTTCTCCTTCCATTCTCTTCGTTTTTTACTTCTTACAATCAAGTCTTCACTTCAAAGCTTCCTCAATCGCTGCTTTAAATCTGTCTTCACACTCCATGAAGCATCTCTTTAAATCTTTAAAGTAGTCCTTAAAAAGGTTTTAAGTTCCTCTTCTTCAGAAACATCCATATTCCAAACATTTACTGTTCACCAGTGTTCACTATCAATCAGAGCCTAGAATAGTCCTGGTGTTCCCAATCCAAGATTAGCAGCACTCTAAACATCCATCAAAATTTTCCAGAGTAATAATTCCTCCAGACAGCAGATGGCGCTCCTCACTGGCTCCCCAAGTCCATTCTTCCAGTTAGTTAATATGCTAAAATATTTTAAATCAGTTCATATTAATTCAGAAATTTCTTAGTTTAAAATTTATTCAGTATAACTATATTTCCAAGACATCTCAAAGGGTGGGCATTAATTATTGCTTTCTTTAGCATTTTTTTTCTTCTATAGCCTTTTGTGCTAAATAGTTGCTTCCATTTTTTTTGGCAGTCCTTTTATTCCCGTTTTAATCTTTTTTTAAAAAAGTTCCAAATCTTCTCATCAGCAGGATAACTCACCAGCTCAATTTATGCTCTGCAACTGTTCTCTCCAGCACTTCTCTTAAATTTCTTTCCGGGTGACTTCCAATCCAAAATTCCAATCGATCAATCTGTTTGTGGCTGCTGCGGCTTGGTGGACGGTTTGTACTAAGTTGTTTTCCGGTACCACTGGCCAGGAGCTCTTTATCAGTTTTTTCGGGGTGTGTGTGGTTTGCCGTCCCCTCCTGGATCTCTTTATCCCTGCCAGGGTGGTTTTGAACCAGTTCTGACTGAACCAGGTCCCAAGGCAACACAGATATTGGGATTCCCAGCAGAGCACTGGGAACTCTTTGTCGCCATGGCACTTGGCCATGCCCTCTGCCTGGTTAGGCTAATATCAAAGAAATGGTGGAGCAGAATCATTAAAGAAAGGATGCAAAAGGAGAGAATGAAATGTGAATGGCAAAAGTTACAATAATTTTTATTTACTTTAAATAAATTAAACAGAATTGTTAAATTGTCCAGCAGCGAGTTTGTCGTGGCAGCAACGTTCAAAGGTACGACAGCTCTGAAAAATGTGACTTATGCCTTTTTTTCAGTTACCTTGGCAGCATCCCTATAATTATCTGATCCAAATTTAGATGCTTGGCAACTGGTTCATATTTATGACCATGGTTGGGTCCTGAGCTCATGACATCTTTTGTTACAATCTGACATGCAAAGTGAATGGGAAGCTGGGTTCATTTAACCACTGGGTTACTAACTTATCAACTGTGGTGATTCACTTAATGACTCTGGCAAGAAAGATTGTAAAACGTTGTAAAACTAACACATTTTGGGCTTGTACGTTGAGGACTATCTGTAATTTGGAGACCCTGTTGTAAAACATGTCGGCTACAAAGACTGGCAGAGAAGTGGGAACCGAGAGCCAAACAGGATTCCAAGCACACACATGGCCTCTGCCGGGAATTCCCAAAGGAGCTGCTGGGCAGCTGTCGTCCCAGCCTTGGGAATTGAACAGTGCTGGATTACCTAATTAACTGGTTAAGTTTCAGGCTGCCATAGGTTTTACATCTCAGAGAACACTAGAAAGGTTTGTGCAGGACAGTGAAAAAACACATTATTTAAAATCCTTTTTAAGACATGTGCAAACGGCTGTTCTCTCATTCGTTCTGCTCCAATTTTATCAGATATGGCTTGTTTCTTTGTAAAACAAATGTATATAGCTGTGCATCTCACATAGGTGACTTTGAGAGGTGTACACAGTAATTAAGGAATTAGCTTGTTTCTTGTTTGCTGTATTTGAAGTTTAAAGTTCAAATGAATTTTCAGGAGATAGACATGTCATGGTTTAGTAAATAGCCTTAATAATTTAGCATAGTTTTTAATACAGGGCTGGTACAGTTTTCTGGATAATATTCCTGATTTAACCAGAGGTTTAGAAATTATTTTCATTTCAGTATCTTTCTGCCATCTGCTGGCTATATAATGCTAGTAGTTTCGCTCAAGCTTTATTCCAAATCTAGTCTTTATATAAGGTATATATGCAGGTTCATAAATCAGTACCGACTGAGGAATAATAAGCAGATTTATTTGATTTTTTAAATATCCCTTTCAAAGATGTAGATAAATTTATACTATACTGTACCTTCTGATTTCAAGAGCAATTGAAAAACCCTTACAGAAACTGGTTTTGTGCAAAAAATTAAATTGTCCTGGATGTGTATTATCTAAGAACTATTTTCACAACTTTGCTGTTTCAACATCTCCACTTTGTTATCCAATTCAATTCTATATATTTCATATGATATATACTGTACCTGTATATATACAATAGTAAAGTGTGCCCTGTCCAATTGTGTCTGACTCTAGGTGGCGATGCTCACCTCTACTTGGCTGAGGGAGCCAGCATTGACCAAAGACATTTTCTGTGGTCATGTGGCCAGCATGGCTTATATGTCAAAGGAGCAGATAACACTGTTACCTTCCCACCAAAGTGGTATCTATTAATCTCACAAATGTCTTCGGTCACAAACTAATAAAAGGAATAGAAATAAGAAAAGTGATAAAGAAAAAAGGAAGCTTCAGATTTCGTTTGCAGCAAATCCAAGTAAAATGAAAAAAATGTTTGATTATAAAAGGTTCACCCTTTTTCTGTTATCCAGATTTTTTTCTAATCATCAAAACCAAAAATCGGAAATACATTTTCCCCATTTTATGTAAACAACTATAAATATTTTCTGGCCAACCAAAAATGTAGATATTTTTCTTTGGATAATTATTATCAATTAGAGGCCATCCCTGACCTCTAATTGATAATAATTGATCACTGATTGTGTTGTACATAAGTATTGTCTTTGCTGTATGCTGTATCCTTCCTAATTATAAAAATAATGCTATTCCTTGTTTCTTCTGTTGTAAATACATGGTATGATCTGCTAACAATGGCCAGTACCCGTATCTTCTGATTCCCTGTTGCCCAAGATGTCAAAAATATAGCTGATTCATTTTATCTTTCACTGTGTTGCAGTCTCCCATATTCTCACAGAAAGTCTACCTTTGTGGTTTTCAATTTTTTTCCTGCATAGCAACATTAGTACTTAGATGTTCTGGAAGTTTTACTCTTATTAACTTTAATACTCCAAAAGGGTCCTCCGCTTTTCTTCAGTAGCATATTGAGGGCTTACCAACTTTAGCCAATCAGCAGCATTATATCATTCATCACTTTATAGGTAGTTCACGAGTTGTGATGGCAGTTGAGACTGAATTTCCATCACTAAGCAATGAGATCATAAAATGCAGTCTTCGGAGAGGGGCGGCATACAAATCTAATAAACTAAACTAAACCGCACCACTTAGCACTGGCAATCCCTGCAACCGTGGTTGTCAGCCTTAACTGAATTTCACAGTGGTTAGGCAAAGCAAATTTCTGTCATCATCCCACAACCAAGTGGGGGAGCTGGGAATAAATCGCAAGTACCCAGTCCACAGGCAGGTAAGCAGCTGCTGCCTAGTGGAAGAGAGAGCAGGGTGGGTGGGTAAATGAAGGTGTTGCAGAAGTGCAGGTTGGATTGGGAACACAGGAGACATAGGCAAGAAGGATTGATAATGGTGGGATGTCAATCAAAGAGATTCTATATGGTGTAGTATGATCCACACCGTGGAAGTGCAGGGCAGTGAAGGGCTGCAAAAATTTTTACTACCACACTGTGGGCCTGTCTTATTTTGTGGGTGTGGCTTGCCAGTCATGTGACCAGGTGAGAGTGGCTTGACGATCATGTGACCAGAGGGTGGCATAAAGGTCATGTGATTGGCTTAAAGATGGCGAACTTGATGTCACTCACGTCAAGGGTTTGGGTTAGGTCATGTGATTGGCTTAAAGATGACCAACTTGATGTCATTCATGTCAAGGGTTTGGGTTAGGGGGCCTGGCCTCTCCTCGCCTCAGAGAGATACCATTTCCCGATCTATTTACTATTACTGAACATCCAAAACATACTATTTAATTCTATGTATATATGCCATATGTGTATGTACATATTACACAAAGGCACACAAAAATATACATTAGCTATTATATAAATTGTATGTGTATGTATACACACACACACACACACAAAAACAGCTCTTCTAAAATTAAAAACCCCATTTACTGCAATAGGAAAAACACCCTGAGCCCAGAAGGGGAAAAAAAGAAAAAAAATCAAAAATTTTCTACCGGTTCTGCGTACCTGACCGTACCTGTAGGAGCCATCACTGGTGCAGGGGTATGTGACTGGCCAGCATGGCATGAGCAGAGTAGCTGGGAAGGTGTGTATTGAAGGGGGGGGGGGTAGGAGACAGTCCAGCAATTTACAAGCTTCCCTCGCAGCTTCCCCACTGACTTTCTGAGGAGGCTGGCAGGAAAGGTTGCAAAAGATGATCACAGGACTGCAACTGGTTATAAGTAAAAACTGGTTGCCAATTGTCCAGATTGCAATCAATTGACTGGGAGGGTGCTGGTTGTAACCATTTATTCAGTGCTGTCATAACATCACATGGTTGCCGAACAAATAGTTGGTGGGATTTTTTGAACAAATCCCAATGGTGGGATTTTTTTTTTTACTACTAGCTAGTTCTGTGGATGTGGCTTGGTGGGTGTAGCAGGGTAAGGATACTATAAAATCTCCATTCTTACCTCACTCCAGGGGAAGGTTACTGCAAAATCCCCATTGCCTCCCGATCAGCTGGGACTCGGGAGGCAGAGAATAGATGGAGGTGGGGCTAGTCAGAGGTGGTATTTACCAGCTCTCCGAACTACTCAATATTTCCTCCACCGGTTCTCCAGAGCTGGTTGGAACCTGCTGAATCCCACCTCTGTTGTAGGTTGAGGACTAGCTGTATATTATCTATTTGTATGGTTTTCCTGCTGTTGTGATTTACCGTACTTTCTCTCATAGAGTAAGAAATGTATTTGCCATTGTCACTAAAGTCATCATCCACCTCTAGAATCTTCCTATATCACTGCTGCCTAATACGGGTATGTTTGCTTTAGCTGGGCAGCTGAGATGGCCTTTGTGCTCTGGAACTTGCTAGGATTATACGTAGTTGGCATAGTGCTTTTGTTCCTCACTCATACCCTCCAGAAATACTATGACGTAGCAGGCCTAGAGGAGGAAGCTGAACACAAATAAAGTAGTGGACTAAAAATATTTAAAATGTTTTTAGATACATCAAAATATTTGCCATTTCTGATAGCTTTGTGTGGTGTGGAGACAATAGCAATAGCATTTAGACTTATATCTCATATAGCACTTTTATAGCCCTCTAAGCGGTTTACAGAATCAGCATATTGTCCCCAATAATCTGGCTCCTCATTTGACCCACCTCAGAAGGATGGAAGGTTGAATTAACCTTGAGCTGGTGGTGAGATCTCAACTATAGCTAGCAGTTAGCTGAAGTAGCCTGCACTAGTGCACTCTAACCACTGCACCACCCCAGCCTTAGGATCATTAACTTGGTCCTTAACACCAATAAGACCAAGGAGCTTTTAGAGGATTACAGCCCTTGATGGAGACCGAGTGAAGCAAGTGGCCAGTTTGAAGTTTTTGGGTGTTATCATAAAAAAGGACCTGCCCATGGGCACTCACATTGCAGCACTGGTCAAAAGGGCCCAGCAGAGATTATACTAACTGATTAAACAACAGCTGAATGAAAAACTGCTGGTGGCCTTCAACTGCTGCACTATAGAGTGTATTTTAACTTATTGCATTTGTGTGTTTATTTATTTATTCGATTTTTATGCCGCCCTTCTCCTTAGACTCAGGGCGGCTTACAACATGTTAGCAATAGCACTTTTTGACAGAGCCTGCATATTGCCTCCACAATCCAGTCAATAAAGTAAACTAAACTTTTCCATGAGCCATGTAGTTCAGTGCAGCATGATTTTGTTCACATTTTATTCTGAAACCCATATTACAGAAATATTTTTTACAAAACATGAAAGCATAACAACTAAACACGGAGGGAAAATCAAATGTGTACACTCCTGCTTGTGCTGTATGTGATCTTTCCTATATACAGTAGAACCTCTGGTCACGAATGTTTCTGACCATGATCAAATCGGGTTCCGACCAAAATATTTTCATTTTTTCTCCCTGAGGCCAATTTCCCTTTCTGCACCATTTTTTTTGTAAGCACAAAATTTCCAAAATTAGGCTCGGGTCATGACCAAATTGAGTTGTGACCAAAGTTATGGAATTAATTATAGCCGTGACCAGAGGTTCTATTGTGTTAATGTGAGTAAGGCAGTGTTTATATGTTGCTGAATAGTTGGCTTAACATAGTGTTAATATATTATGTTCTACAATTAACATATTACGTTCTACAGTTAAAGAAATTGCAATTTTATCTTTATTCATGACAGATGAAAGTGGCTTGTATTAAACTCACAACATTATACATATTGATTAAATAAATACCAAAATTTTATTTAATATTATACTAAATAGATATTGCAATTAAAACATGTTAGTTGCAATAGTTACAATATAGGTCCTGGTGAAGTTTTGTAAGCCTATTACTGTTTTGCTATTTGCAAAAAAATTGCTACTTAGTAATCAATGATATATAGCAGAGTTGCCATCAGTACTGGGCACAGAAATCATACAGGTACTTCATGTCACATCAGTGTGAAAAATTAACAATGTTGATTTTAGAAATCAAGCTTATATTCCTAAAAATACAATTTGAGTTCAGAAGTAATGGAGAAAAAAACTTTTCAAAGGTTTGCATGCAAATTTTACATATAGAAATAAAAACAGAACTACAACTCCACCTACTTTGAATGAAATTAAATCTCTAATACCTTTTAAAAAAAACTATAAACTGCTGAATTTGAATCTACTTTTATTTATTGCAGAATCCCTCACTTTCACAGTTAGGTTATACAGTATTATAAATTTGCTACTATTCATTGAAAACCCTAGTGGCAGGAAATAGTCACACAAAATACCACAAAGAATCGCATTACATTTTAGAATAACAATCTTAAAATTGTTAAGTACTGTATCTGGAAAAGGGACTCCAAGGTAAGTTGAAATATAAGTGATCAAAGTTAAACATTCAGCAAACAGGTCAATATCTTTTTAAGCAGTAGTTACAAATAATAAATAAAGCTACTGGCAAAGGAAAGCAAAAATAGTACAATAGTCATAGGTGTCTTGGGTGCAATGGCTGGATCACCACTTGAACAACACCATCAGCATTGACAAAAATCACCATCAGTCAATTGCAAAAAGGCAGCTTTACTTGGAATAACTTACTGCCTGTGATGATATCCCTAACACAACATCTGCTTATCCTGGATCCTTGGGAATAATTCTGACTTCTGAGGGGTATAAAATGTCAAACCTAATCTGAACAACTGATTTGATTGTGTAACCAGCCATAATAATAAATAGCCAACAACACAGAACTTTGAACATTTGGTGTCAATAGACTTTGGGCTTTTTTTTTAAAAAAAGGTATTGATTATTGTAAACTACTCCACAGTAATGAAGTGATAAGAGCCCTTACAGAGGCTCCACTTATCAGCCTTCTGAGTACTAAAAATAAAAGATGGAAGCATATAACTGAAATATAATTAAAACATTTGGCTTTCTTTTCCATTAGCAAATATTCTCCAAAGAGGTGATACAAAGCATTAAAAACTACAGATTTTGTAAGGTCCAGCTATAGTACATGATCTCAATTCCATGAAGTAAAATACTTTACTGTATTATTATTGATTGATATTGGCTTTTTTGTCCACCAATTATTAAAAAAAGAAATACACTGACATATTACAAATGATATCAGGATTACTGTATGAAATAGCCACTGGCATAATTCTCTAACATCTTTGTGCATTCATATGATACCATGAGTATATTATCTACAATTAAAGGTAAATTGTAGATATTTTAGAAAATGTCAGGTTACTTACAAAAAGTATACAGAGATTGAACAGAGTGATTTCCAAGCATGTGCAATCATGGCAGAATGCCATGTTTTCTTGAAACATATGCATTTCATTATATATATATAGTATATGCCTTCCTCCAATAATTATCTCAGCGTGGAAAAATACTATATGTATGTAAAGCAAAACTGATTTTAGGTCATAGAATTGCTTCTTTAAAATCTATTAACTGCAATGCAAACTATTGGCGTCAACACCAAACTGCAGTGATGTCAAGAAATCACATGCATAGTGACATCATGCAAATGCTTCAATAATATACTTGCATCGTACCTTCTGACACAAGCAGATAATTTGTAGTATTTGCATGATAATATCATCATGCCTGAATTGTCATTTGCCTCCGATGCCCCCCCTCCATGGAGACAACCCTACTTTTTTGTTCTTCGTGCTGCTATTTTCTTCTGGCAGAACTTTAGAGATCATGATCGGCAGTTTCTGTCTGGCCTATGGAAAACTAACCCATAATTTCTGTAGGATCAGTAAGCAATTTTGATCCATTCCATGTCGTCTTAAACTGTTCAGGGACAGGAAATTCTTTCTGTAGGGAGACAAAATGGACAATATCAGTTGGCTAAACAAGTGTTGGTTATGAAAACAATATCACTTTGATTGGCTTTCAGAGCTGAGTAATATAGTATCATCAAGCAACCACATCATTACAGATACTGGACCAAAACCATAGACAAAGTATAGGTAGTCCTCAACTTACAACCACAATTGAACCTAAAAAATCTCCGTTGCTAAGCAAGATACAGGGAGTTTTGTCCCATTTTATGACATTCCTTTCCACAGTTGTTAAATGAATCACTGAAGTTGTTAGTAACCTGGTTGTTAAGTGAATTTGGCTTCCTATTGATTTCTCAACTCTTCGGTTCCCAAGAGCTCTTGAGAACTATCTGTGGTTTTGTTTGTTTTTTTAACAAATTTCAAGCATATTAAGGGGGAGCGAGCTGGTCTCGTTTCCAGGAATAAGCTGTTTCACAAGATGGGACTTCCAACAGAGAGCTGCCCCCACAAAGCATTTAAAATTAAGGTAATTACTTCATTATGCTATGATCAATCACATGTATCATACAGAATATTTTAGTTTATTTGTCAAAACATGTACAAGATAGCAGGAATTGGTATAAACTTAAAAGCGAAGAAGGTACAGGTAAATTTGGACAACAAAACAGTATGGCAGAGATGGTAGGCACAATGGTGCACCTAATGCATGTCCCTTACAGACCTCTTAGGAATTATTTATTTATTTATTTATTTATTGGATTTGTATGCCGCCCCTCTCCGCAGACTCGGGGCGGGTAACAACAATGATAAAAAACAACATGTAACAATCCAATTTAATAAAACAACTAAAAACCCTTATTATAAAAACCAAACATACACACAAACAAAAATACCATACATAACTTGTAATGGTCTAGGGGAAGGAATATCCTAACTCCCCCATGCCTGGCGACAAAGGTGGGTCTTGAGTAATTTGCGAAAGACAAGGAGGGTGGGGGCCGTTCTAATCTCTGGGGGGAGTTGATTCCAGAGGGCCGGGGCCGCCACAGAGAAGGCTCTTTTCCTGGGGCCCGCCAAACGACATTGTTTGGTCGACGGGACCTGGAGAAGGCCAACTCTGTGGGACCTTATCGGCCGCTGAGATTCGTGCGGTAGAAGGCGGTGACCTTGACTGTAGACCATCTAAGGTTAAAGTTTTATATATATATATTGTTAAATATATTATCTCCAGAGATAGTGGCTCAACACATGTATAGATTTTCTAATACTTTTTGTCTTTCTAAGCTCAGTTTATCTTTTCCTTGTCTTTTGTCATCTACATTACGCAATGTTCTAACATTTCTGCAGATGTTTTCATCCCCTCAAGTTCTCTTGAGATGTGAAGGCTAATTTGGGAAATGCCTGTATACTTTGTTGTGGATACACATTTCTGCACAGTGCTATCATAAACATCATCAGTTGTTTGAATGTGCAAATGCATAACAAAGGGTACATTGATTTTTAAAAAGTTGCTAGAGTATGTTCTATGCATATTGCTTAACACAGTAGTTGAAAAAAAGAAGTGGGTCACTCATATGTACACAGCATGTGCGTGTAATGCTTCATCTCATTTTTCTCACCATGTACGTATATACATACGAACTACACTGTGTTGTTTCTGTATGTCATAATATATGCATAATTTTGTAATTTATTTATTCATTTTGTAGTCTTATTTATGTAGTGTATAATAGAGATGGTGCCCCTTTGAGAGCTCCATGCAATGAAATTTCATTTTAATGTATGCCAATTTGTGTACATTCAAAGGGACAATAAAATTATTCTAAGTCTAAGACATCTAATTTCACATCAAGAACGTACGGGAAAAATAATTATGCCGCACAGCACCCTATCTAATGGATTTAGGACATTCACTAGAATATCCCTCCTCTAATATTGCTTCCTAGCAGCAAACACACATTGATTTTGGAAAAGGTAAATATCCTAGGTCTAGAAAGCTTAGAACTATGACGCCTAAAACATGATCTAAGTATTGCCCACAAAATAATATGCTGCAACGTCCTGCCTGTCAATGACTACTTCAGCTTCAACCGCAACAACAGAAGAGCACGCAACAAATTGAAACTTAATATTAATCGCTCCAAGCTTGACTGTAAAAAATATGACTTTAACAATCGAGTTGTCGAAGTGTGGAACTCATTACCGGACTCAGTAGTGTCAACCCCTAACCCCCAACATTTCTCCCTTAGACTATCCACGATTGACCTCTCCAGGTTCCTAAGAGGTCAGTAAGGGGCGTACATAAGTGCACTAGCCTGCCTTTCGTCCCCTGTCCAATTGTCTTTCCTTTATCTCATATATTATATATATTTTCTTCCTTTCATATATTTTCTCCTTTATTTTTACATATTATCTTTATATATATTACTTCATGTCTATTCTCTTCCATATGTATTGTGTATTGGACAAATTAATAAATAAATGTACGTGTATACATATGAACTAAACTGTGTTGTTTCTGTATGTCATAATATATGCATAATTTTGTAATTTATTTTGTAGTCTTGTTTATGTAGTATATAATGGAGATGGTGCCCCTTTGAGAGCTCCATGCAATGAAATTTCATTTTAATGTATGTCAATTTGTGTACATTCAAAGGGACGATAAAGTTATTCTAAGTCTAAGACATCTAATTTCACATCAAGAACGTACGGGAAAAATAATTATGCTGCACAGCACCCTATCTAATATCCCTCCTCTAATATTGCTTCCTAGCAGCAAACACACGTTGATTTTGGAAAAGGTAAATAACCATCAAGATAAAATTGTATATCTCCTATTTAGTTCTTTAGAAGCCCTGTTAGGCTCTTCCAGAAGTTGCAAAACAATCATTGATGCTAAGCAGTTTTGCTTCTCCCTCCTTTTAGAAGAGTGAAAAATAACAAAATAATAATAATAATTCTACCATAGCATAATCAATACCCACCCACCAGGGGTGAAATCCAGCAGGTTCTGGAGAAACATTAGCAGAAATTTTGAGTAGTTCAAAGAACCGGCAAATACCACTTCTGGCTGGCCCCAGAGTGGAGTAGGAATGGGGATTTTGCATTATCCTTCCCCTAGGAGTGGGGAGGGAATGGGGATTTTGCAGTATCCTCCTCTTAGATTTATTGGATTTATTGGATTTATATGCCGCCCCTCTCCGCAAACTCGGGGCGGCATATAAATCTTGCCACATCCACCAAGCCATGCCCACAGAACCGGTAGTTAAAAAAAAATTGGATTTCACCTGTGTGACCTACCCCAATTTATGTCCCTTTCCCAATCTTCCCCTGTGAATATACAAAGATAACTACCCGTATATACTCGAGTATAAGTCGCTCCGACTATAAGTCGAGGCGCCTACTTTTGCCACAAAAACTGGGAAAATTTATAAACCCCTGTATAAGTCGAGGGTGGAAATTGCAGCGGCTACTGGTAAGTTATAAAAATGGAAACCAATAAAATTACATCAATTGAGGCATCAGTAGATTAAATATTTTAGAATATTTATTTCAAAGAAAGTCAGTAAACTAGCTCTGTAAGTTTAAAAGAGGGTAAACAGGTATATATCCCCCAAGGCAGGTATAGGCCAAAAAAATGCAAGTACCTAGGTACTTACCTCAATCCCCTGATCCTGCTGGTTTGGGTTAGGGTTAGGATACTTGACCTCTCCTTGCCTCAAAGAGATACAATTTCCCTCTATATTTACAATTACTGAACATCCAAAATATACTTAATTCTATGTATATATGCCATATGTGTAAATAAATATTACACACAGGCACACAAAAATATACTGTACATTATCTACTATATAAACTGTATGTGTATATACAGAGAGAGAAAGAGAGAGAGCTCTTGTAAAATTATATATGGTACATTCAACCTCACTTACTGTAATAGGAAAACAAACCCAGAGTCCACTTTCTGCCACACAGTTAACCATAACTAGAACATTACACATGTCTTCAGATGTACCGGTACTTCCCTAGCTTGCACATCACTGTTAGAGCTAGGAAATGTCATGCATTGAGTAAAATGTGGTGATTTTCACTTAACAATGCTTTTGCTTAACAACAAATTTTGAGCTCAATTGTGGTCATAGGTCTCTGTCTGTCTGTCTGTCTTCCTTTCCTGTCTGTCTGTGCCCCCCTCCTGTCCCCTCCCCGGGTAAATTACAGAGTCAATACTGTATTGTTTTTTTATTTAAGGTTACAAAGCAAATGAAGAATCATTTTGAGTATTCTTTAAAATTTCTTCAGTGAGATCCATAGCTAATCTGGCAAAAAAAAATTTCACCTGGCAAAACTTTTTATTGTTGACATTAGGCACAGCCAGAGAGATGTCTTAAAAGGCAAACAAACTGTCAAAAAAGTATGTTTTTTAAAAAATATAATATTTTGGTTGTTGAATTTAATTCTGCCTTGGCGTGGGGCAGCCCCCGCAGATGGGTGGCTGGCGAGGACCACGCATTCCCATCTTTGTGTCCGCTGGGGTTAAAGGAAAGTTTAGGGACCCCCGCCCCTTGGAGAAATGCCTCGTTGGTGACATTCTGAGCGTTTTTGCCTCCCCACTCCAAAAACCCCACTTGTCGGCAGCTTGCCGAGGCTGAGAGGAGAGTGATTTTAAAAGGCACTCTCAGCTTGGGGTTTTCTCCCCGCTGAAATGTTGCTCGCCCGCCGCCCTCAACACCCGCTTTGTCCTCGACCCGGCAGAAGAAAACCGCGTCCTTTCCTGTTGCTCTCTTCCCGAGAGGTGGGGTGAGGGGGTGTTGAGAAGACAGAAGCAAGAATCCCCCCCCACACACACACACCTCATCGGCTTTTCCCCCCTCTAGCGCGGCATTGGAGTGTTTGGCTGGCTCCTTTTCTTGCGGGGAGAGGGGGAAAAAGCTGGGGGGGGGGGGTGGATTCTTGCTTCTATCTTCTCGCCACCCCCCCACCACACCTCACCGGCTTAGGAATGTCGTTGCCTCCCACAGCCACTTCCCCACGCGCTTCGGATGTGCCTGCCTTTCCTACAGCGAAGACAGGCGGCACCTTCCTGAAGGGCTCAGCTAAGCGGGTGGGGGAAGGGCTGGCCATTTGCCGCCTCTCTCTGCTGTAGGAGAGGCAGGCGCAAGCGAAGCAACGTTCCAAAGCGGTCTCCGGGAAGCAACCGAGGGAAAGGCAGTCGTCTGCCTTTCCTTCAGCTCAAAAGAGGAGGCAAATGCCCTGCCTTCCCCCAGCCGGTTAACCGAGCGCTTCAAGTTAACCGGCTGGGGGAAGGCGGGGCATTTGCCTCCTCTTTCGGGCTGAAGGAAAGGCAGACGATTGCCTTTCCCTCGGTCGCTTCCCGGAGACCGCTTTGGGACATCGCTTTGGGAGAGGGGGCAACTGCTCCCGGTTTAAGAAGCAAGAATCCCCCCCCAGCCAAACGGATTTTTTCTTGTTTAGCGCGGCGTTCGAGTGGTTGGCAGGTTCCTTTGCTTGCACGCAAGAGCCAACCACTCGAACGCCGCGCTAAACAGAAAGAAGCTGCAACTGCCCGGTTAAGAAGGGAGAATCCACCCACTAGCCAAATGTCTTTTTTACTGTTTAGCGCAGCGTTCGAGCGCTAAACAGGAAAAAAGCCGTTTGGCTAGTGGGTGGATTCTCCCTTCTTAACCGGGCAGTTGCAGCTTCTTTCTGTTTAGCGCTCGAACGCTACGCTAAACAGAAAGAAGCGGCGGATTCTCCCTTCTTAACCGGCAAGCTTCTTTCTGTTTAGCGCTCGAACGCTGCGCTAAACAGAAAGAAGCTGCAACTGCCCGGTTAAGAAGGGAGAATCCACCCACTAGCCAAACGTCTTTTTTACTGTTTAGCGCAGCGTTCGAGCGCTAAACAGGAAAAAAGCCGTTTGGCTAGTGGGTGGATTCTCCCTTCTTAACCGGGCAGTTGCCGCTTCTTTCTGTTTAGCGCTCGAACGCTGCGCTAAACAGTAAAAAAGCCGTTTGGCTAGGGGGTGGATTCTCCCTTCTTAACCAGGCAGTTGCCACTTCTTTCAAGCTGAAAGACGGCTGTCTTTCCCTAAGCCGCTTGCGCCCTCTTGTGGTGACCCGTCAGTCACCCGAGTATAAGTCGAGGTCGGGTTTTTCAGCCCATTTTTGGGCTAAAAAAACCCGACTTATACTCGAGTATATACGGTATGTACAATAAGAGGCATTGGACTTTCTGGATCTCAGTCTCTGCAAGCAAGGCAGAGGAGTGAGCTAGCCATTGTCATCCAACAGTTGTTTAGTAAGTAGCACTGACTGGATCTGTTATTTTGTTCTGCAACAAATCCAAGATCATATGGAGATAAATAATTTTTCTGACCGAATCACTTAGCCAACAAGTTTGTATATGTTAACTGCTTTCTTGTATGTATATGTTAACAGTTAAGGATATTGTATAAATCGCTCTATCATGCAAGTTTAACAGGATTAGAAGAGTTAAATTCCATATTAAAGACTTTTGGGGAAATGCTTCATTTTATTGATTTACCAAATATGCATGTTGCCAATTTCATTTTGACTCAGGGCTGAAAATATCCATGGCATATTTAGCAGTGTAAAAATAACCAAACATTCATCATAAATATAAACATTAAAACATAGACAGTAAACTAGCAAGCAAATTTTGTTTGTTCTTGTGATGAAGGCACAAGGCTAGAAACCAGAAGACTGAGTTCTGCCTTAGGCATGAAAGCCGACTGGATGACTCTCGCTCCTCCCAGGTCATCACACAAAGTTGTTGTGGGGAAATAGTAGGAGGAAGTATTAGGTATGTTTGCCACTGTGTTTATAAAAATAATAAAACTGGATTTAAAAAAAAGGTCTAAATAACAACAAAAGCTTTTTGAAGGTAAAACTGGCCAGAGTCCTACCAGTATGTGACACAAGCTGCTCTATTTTCTACAAACAACTCTATCGTGATCATACAAACCAAATTTCGGAGGACTATACTTGCTGTCCCAAAAAGCTTTGTGTATACAGTGTATGCTTCTGTGTTTTGTAAAATGTAGTACTCACATAGTCGCCATTCACTGGTATCAGGACGTTCATTTCAGATGACTTAGCACTTACAATCTCACAATCTAATGATTCCTCACTGAGGTATATATGGCAGCCTTCAGTTTTGTTCACTGAAATGGTTGGCACTTTCCCAAGTACCTAAGACGACAAAATCAGAAATTGAAACTAAATAAATCTTTATCTTCCCAAGAGGCTATTCTCTAGCTTTGAGGCTCACACTGGCCTATGTGTAATTATCTTAATCTGCCTCAGAAGAGAAAAATAGGACTTTCTATAACGTGAAAAAAACCCCTTTGATCTAAGGCAGGGGTAGGGCAAAAGCTCTTCTATGACTTGTAGACTTCAACTCCCAGAATTCCTGAGCTAGCATGATTGGCTTAAGAATTCTGGGAGTTGAAGTCCACAAGTCATGGACGAGCCAACTTTGCCTATGCCTGATCTAAGGGATATAAATAACTAAAAGCAACATTTTTAACACTTGAGGCAGTGATCGTGTCAGTCCAAGCTCAGCTAATGCGGGAGACTTTTTCCCTCTACTCATTTTCCTTAATTTAGCTCTGCCGCTCAAAATACTAATTTCATAAATATGGGAAGGTGGATCGTCTTAAAACTGAATAGTACTTTTTTCTGTTTTGGATTTGTTTTTCCATATGAGCGCTATATGAAGATGGGTTTACCTGTATCTGAATATCCTTGGAATTTATTACTTCAACAATACCAACGACATTGTCAAATACAAGGCTAAACTTTTTACAGTTGTCTGGAAAAAAAGAGAGAAAGGATTGTATAGAGTCTATGGAGAGGGGCGGCATACAAATCTAATAAATAATAATAATAATAATAACAACAACAACAATAGAGAGTTTATGCAATTAGATTGTTTTTCATGAGAAGGCTTTTTTATTGCCACCTCTTGCAAATACCTATGAATAACTTTAGTTATATGCTTATTCCTACAGATGTCAACAAAATTATCTTAAAATATTCAGCTAAGGTATAAACCCTTGCAGAATTGAGCAGTGTTACATGATGCTTATTTAGAAGAATAAATGAATGTTCGCCCAGAAGACTTTAATGGAAAGTGCATTCCTAAATACGTTTACAGTGTTCCTTCGATTTTCGCGGGGGATGCATTCCAAGACTGCCCGCGAAAGTCGAATTTCCGCGAAGTAGAGATGCAGAAGTAAATGCACTATTTTTGGCTATGAACAGTATCACAAGCCTTCCCTTAACACTTTAAACCCATAAACTGCAATTTCTCATTCCCTTAGCAACCATTTAGATTATTACTCACCATGTTTATTTATTAAAGTTTATTTTAAAAAATATTTATTAAAGGCGGACGAAAGTTTGGCGATGACGTATGACGTCATCGGGCAGGAAAAACTGTGGTATAGGGAAAAAAACAGCAAATAATTTTTTGATTAATATTTTTGAAAAACCGTGGTATAGCCGTTTCGCGAAGTTCGAACCCGCGAAAATCGAGGGACCACTGTATTTGAAATTAAGCTCTACTGCGCACCATAAGACTTGCTCAAGATAAATATGCATTTCAGCTTTAGTCGTGTCCTAGAAGTGAACTTACCAATAATAATGGAATTAACTTTTCCTTTTATCTGCATTGTAGATTTATTGCACTTGAAGATGTAAGCTACTTGTTTAAGTTCAGTGTCTGAAATTAATAGGTCATTCTTGTCCTCCTGGTACTCCTGCATTTGAAAAAAAAGAGTTTAATTGATCTTATATTAGCTGTTACTACAGATGAGAAAGCAGTATTTGCACTTTCCTCCCAATCTCTACTATTTAAAGAGAGAGTAAAGGCAAACGGGGAGAGAAGGGAAAACATAACCTGCAATTATATTCTACAATTGCTTTACGTTCGTTTCCCAATTTTGCAGTAAATATTGTTAAGGACATCACACTGTTTAAGCTTAAGACACTTTAAGTCATTAAGGTGCTGGTCCAGAAACCAGGACATTGTGAATTCTAGTCCAACCATAGGCATGAAAGTCCTTGGGCCTAGTGTTCTCTCTCAGCCCAACCCACCTCACAGGGCTGTTGTGGGGAAAAAGGAGGCAGGATTATTAGGAATGTTTACTGTCTTAAGTCACTACAGTATACATATAAAGAGGTGGAATGAAAAAAATATAACAACAGCAATACATAACATGTACTAAAAAAAGAAATACATGTATGGTTAAAAATGGAACTCAATATAGTATGTTAAACATTTGTATGTAAAATAAAGCACAGAAGACGGAACCAATTACTTATTTACTACCTATGCTCCCTGCAACATTCATATTACAGATCCTAGAATGTACTCCCAGGACACACAGCTAAAATTTAGCAGCAAAATTTCAATTCAGTAACATGTTTTATTTATTTATTTATTTATTTATTCATTCATTCATTCATTCATTCATTCATTCAATTTTTATGCCGCCCTTCTCCTTAGACTCAGGGCGGCTTACAACATCTTAGCAATAGCACTTTTTAACAGAGCTAGGCTATTGCCCCCACAATCCGGGCCCTCATTTTACCCACCTCAGAAGGATGGAAGGCTGAGTCAACCTTGAGCCGGTGATGAGATTTGAACCGCTGACCTTCAGATCTATAGTCAGATTCAGTGGCCTGCAGTACAGCACTCTACCTGCTGCGCCACCCCGACTCTTTTCATCCTATGGCTTTGCCACCGGTTCGCATTATGACGTTTTGCATGTCCCCTCATGTGATTTGACTTCTGTGCATGCTCAGAAGGTGGATTCTGCCCAAAACACAGCTGAGGAGCTGTTCAGCTGTGCTTTGGGCAAAGAAATAAAGGTCATTTTGAGCCGGGGGTGAGCAGGAGGGCTTTTTCACAGCACAGAAGCCATCCAAACAGGAAAATTGGCCGAAAATACAGAACAAAAGATGGTAGTGAGCACGGACTGGCATAGACGGAACCGGACCTGTGAGGCCAAAATTACATCACCAGAAGGTTACTAATGGTTCAGACAATCTGGTCCGAACCAGGAGGAACCCACCCATGTATGGTTGCTATCACTTTCAAATATGGGCCAATGACCAACCCTAACCCTTAGCAGTCCTTGGAAGCAAAATACCGTGGTACCTCTACTTATGAACGCCTCTACTAAAGAACTTTTCTAGATAAGAACCGGGTATTCAAGATTTTTTTGCCTCTTCTTAAGAACCATTTTCTACTTAAGAATCTGAGCCCAGAAAAAAATTCTAGGAAATTTGAGAGCAGCATGAAAGCCTGGCCAGTTTCCTGCCATTCCCCCTGGGTTTCTCTCTGGCGGAGTTTATGGGAGGCAGCCTTGCGCTGGTTGTATGGGAGGTGCATGCTCCTCCTCGCCGCCTCTGAGTCCCTCTTTTTTTTTAAGCCTTAAAGTTTTGGATTTTTAAAAATTCCCCTCACCTCACCTTCTTCCTTCGGCAGCGACTCTCCTCCTCCTCTTCCTCCCCCTACCCAAATTCCGAGCTTTTATTTCTTTCCTGATGGGTTTGCACGCATTATTTGCTTTTACATTGATTCCTATGGGAAAAATTGCTTCTGCTTACAAACTTTTCTACTTAAGAACCTGGTCACGGAACGAATTAAGTTCTTAAGTAGAGGGACCACTGTAACTAAATTATACTGTCTAGCCACAAAATGGTTTGTCATTTCTTTTTTAGAGATCATTGTAGAACATTTGGCCTTAGGTAAAGAAACAACGTATAATGGAAATGAAAATTAGTCAACAATAAGTTAATGCCACCACCTTTTCTCTTGTAATATAAGCAAATAGTAAATTTTGTAAATTAATTAATTAATTAATTAATTAATTATTTATTTATTTATTAGATTTGTATGCCGCCCCTTTCTGTAGACTCGGGGCGGCTCATAACACAATAAAACAGTTCATGACAAATCTAATAATTTACAATTTAAAATTTAAAATAGTTAAAAAACCCAATTTTTAAGCAGACATACCTACAAACATACCATACATAAATTATATAGGCCCGGGGGAGATATCTCAATTCCCCCATGCCTGACGACAAAGGTGGGTTTTGAGGAGTTTACGAAAGGCAAGGAGGGTAGGGGAAGTTCTAATCTCTGGGGGGAGCTGGTTCCAAAGAGTCAGGGCTGCCACAGAGAAGGCTCTTCCCCTGGGGCCCGCCAACCGACATTGTTTAGTTGACGGGACCCGGAGAAGGCCGACTCTGTGGGACCTAATTGGTTGCTGGGATTTGTGCAGCAGAAGGCGGTCTCAGAGATATTCTGGTCCGATGCCATGAAGGGTTTTATAGGTCATAACCAGCAACATTCTTCTTCTTTTTATCAATTTTTTACGATAAGAAATAAGCTGCTCTTCAAAAGAATTTGGAAATTACAGTAGTTGAGAAATACGGCATTATACTAGTGTTTTGACAAGCCCTAACAGTATTTGCAGGGCTCTCTCTAAGCTTATCCTTATCCGGAAGGAAGTTGATAAAGGTCTCAGCCTTCACAGGGAAAAAAACTAGGATCTCTAGGCATGACTATAATATTATTATTATAAGATTGATAAGGAAGAATGGAATGAGTTGTAACTATTCATTGTTTTTCCTTGATTAGCAAATCCACAAGGAATCATTTTCATTCTTCATTCAGCCAAAATGCAATCTCTGTAAATGTGGAAATTTCTTATTTCTTCACCTGATAACAATTTAATCAAAGTCCCACACTGAATGTAAAGTAGAGTTACTATATGATTTCCAATCTAAATTACAGCCCTGCTACTTCTTGGTGATTGCTCATCCAAATATTAACCAGTCCCACTCTTGCTTAGCTTCTCAACCCAGAAAGGCTAGCTAGATATTGTTACCTGCTGGATCCAATATATACTGCTCAAAAAAATAAAGGGAACACTCAAAGAACACTTCCTAGATCTGAATGAAATATCCTCATTGAATACTTTGTTCTGTACAATGTTGAATGTGCACAACTGCATGTGAAATTGATTGTCAGTCGGTGTTTATTTATTTATTTATTTATTGGATTTGTATGCCTCCCCTCTCCGGAGACTCGGGGCGGCTAACAGCAACAATAAAACAGTGTACAATAGTAATTCAATACTAAAAACGATTAAAAACCCATTAATATAAAAACCAAACATACATACAAACATATCATGCATACAATTGTAAAGGCCTAGGGGGAAAGAGGATCTCAATTCCCCCATGCCTGACGGCAGAGGTGGGTTTTAAGTAGCTTACGAAAGGCAAGGAGGGTGGGGGCAATTCTAATCTTTGGGGGGAGTTGGTTCCCGAGGGCCGGGGCCACCACAGAGAAGGCTCTTCCCCTGGGTCCCGCCAAACGACATTGTTTAGTTGACAGGACCCGGAGAAGATCCACTCTGTGGGACCTAACTGGTCGCTGGGTGTTGTTTCCTAAGTGGACAGTTTGATTTTAAGAAGTTTGATTTACTTGGAGTTATATTGTGTTGTTTAAGTGTTCCCTTTATTATTTTGAGCAGTGTATGTTTCAGTTACTGATTTAAAATTCTGAGGAAGTAAAACTATTAATCCTACTACAAAAAAATCAAGCAGACAATTGTTAGGTAGCAATTGAATGGAAAAGTCATTTACAATCAATTGTAAGACAATTTGCAGGTTACCTACAAGTGAGTTGAACTTACCACCCTCCATTTCTTGCCTTCAAGTTCTAACACAGGAGAATAACTCTTTTGAGGAGGTATTTTGGGAGACTCTGAAGAGTAGGTTTTGCTAGGAGACTGCATTGATACTCCTTGAGCACGCAGGCTGGGATTTTTATGGGTCTTCTGGTCATCAGAGACATGTCGAAGCCCTATGAAAATCACAAGCAATAGTATAACTTTTTATTTTTTATTTTACTTATGAGCTTTGCTTTGTTAACATATGATACTCAAAGTATTAGTCATATCCTGTATTTGGTAAATTGACATATATCTGAATACATCTATTTGTAGAACATTCATTTGATTTAATTGTCAAATTTAAAAGTTTGACAGAAAGTAAGGAGTAACCTTGAGTCTCTTGGGATAATTCATGTTGCAAGAGGTACTCAGCCTTTAAATGTTCTCTAAACCAGAATCATGAGACCAGCTCTCCAGCTGTTGGCATCTCCCATCACTTTTCATGTTACAGTGGTACCTCTACTTAAGAACGCTTCTACTTAAGAACTTTTCTAGATAAGAACCGGGTGTTCAAGATTTTTTTGCTTCTACTTAAGAACCATTTTCTACTTAAGAACCCGAGCCCGGAAAAATTTCCCAGGAAATTTGAGAGTGGCACGAAGACCTGGCCAGTTTCCTGCCATTCCCCCTTTAATCCTAGCCACCTTGGGCCACTGTACCCTTTAGAGAAATGAGAAAATGATTGAGGCAGAGAATGACAGGAAAGAGAGAGAAACAGAGAGAGAAGTGACTCTTGATTTAAAGCATATGGTAAAAGCACTTAAATAATAACAGAGGGAAAAAAACCCAGCCCTCACCTGTTTTTATTAATAGTTATGTTTTTTGTTTTTGCTGGTTGTTTTAGTTTTAATAACAATGGATTTTGGTTTTTTTAAAATTATTAATTTCTTTTAATAAAAAAGAAGGGATTTGTTTTCCTATCTATCTATCTATCTATCTATCTATCTATCTATCTATCTATCTATCTATCTATCTATCTATCTATCTATCTATGCCGCCCAGTCCCAAGGGGACTGCCGCTCAGACACTATACTTTTCCGCCCACACCGAAAAAAAAATTAGAGGGAACATTGCCTCGGGCTTTTCTGGGCTGCCAGAGGAGCCTTTCGGTGGCGCTTAAGGAGGCTGTGGCAGCCCAGAGTGAACGGAGCGTTTTCCTTTCTCTGGGCGTTGCCTCAGAGTCCCTCTTTTCTTTTTAAGCCTTAAAGTTTGGGATTTTTTTGATTCCCCTCACCTCACCTTCTTCCTTCAACAGCGACTGTCCTCCTCCTCTTCTTCCTCTTCCTCCCATCCGAGCTTTTATTTCTTTCCTAATGGGTTTGCACACATTATTTGCTTTTATATTAATTCCTATGGGAAAAATAGCTTCTACTTAAGAACGTTTCTACTTAAGAATGTGGTCACAGAACAAATTAAGTAGAGGTACCACTGTATTTCCAAAAGCTGTTGGAAGTTGCTAACACCACTGGATTATCATTGGTCTGAAATAGTTTAGGGTTCCCTGCACAAACAGGGGGTTGGACTAGAAGACCTCCAATGTCCCTCCAACACTGTTGTTGTATTATTGTGTTTGCTGCTGTCATTATTAACAATGGGAGGACCATACCTTCTTTGTCCTAACCTAAGTATTTATTTTTGATGCTTTTATTGACCTGAGTGTCCTCCAGGTCATATAATTAATTAATTAAAATTATATAGTGGCCCATATTTTAATCAACTCTGGGCCTTACTGATCTGAGTGTTCTCCAGTACAGTAAATCCCTGGTATAGGTAGTAGGTGATGTATAATTGGGCCCTATCGATACAGCCATAAATGTGGTTGTAGTTATTAAAATAGGATAACGGATTTAAAAATGGGCCTCAGAAATAAAACATGAATGTGGACTTCTGAGCAAAAAATGGTCAACTCAAGAAGGCTCAACTAAAAGTAGGGAATAAAGATCCAGCAGAACAAAGAACCAGTGAATAGATCGGATAATCATAATTCCTCTCTGGATAAGGAAAGGACTTGAGATTGCCCACAAGTGCTCCAAGCGCTTACACCTTGTGAGAAGTTTGCAAGTCAGCAGTCTCCAGAAGGCTTAAACTCTGGGAGACAAAGGAGTGGTGATGCCGTTAAGGCTATTCGGTTCACATACAGTACTTCCTTTTCTGATCATTTTCAGAAATTGCTGGTTAATTGCTTTTCAGCTATTAGGTATGTTTGATTCAACAAGTTTGAAAACACCAAGTGAGTGCCTTCCAACCATTAGTGAAAAAAGTTTATAAGTTTGGGTTTTATTTTATTTTTATTTTGAAATGAACAGCAAAATTGATTAGAAAGTTGATTTTGGCACTTCATTCTCTACGAACAACCTGCGCTCCACAGAACAACTGACACATTTGCTTAATGAACACTACATCAGAGGTCTCAAACCCGGGCCACTTTAAGATTTGTGGACTTCAACCCCCAGAATTCCTCAACCAGCTTTGCTGCGGTAAGGTGTTCAGCTTTGCTGGCTGAGGCATTCTGGGAGTTCAAGTCCACAAGTCTTAAAGTGGTCCATATTCGAGATCCCTGCACTACATGGAGAGTAGGAATTGTTGTTAAATGAGGCAATCACATGTATGCCTTGCTTAATGAGCACAATGTACAACCGTCATTCCAGGCTTAATTGTGACTATAAGTTTAGGATTAAATGTAATGGCAGGTATCATTAAAATTAACTTCTGGATCCACTGTTCAAGAATATGTCAAATGTTTTTTAAAAAAATATTCTACTCTGTATTAGTAAGTTAAATTTATTTGTTCTTCTCTTTTACCTGTAATCTTCAGTTCCTTCTATTCCTACTGGTGTCCACCCTGCAAAGCCCACCCTATCATTTTTTTTCAAAAAAGGGTTAAAAACAAAAGTATTTTCCCATGGGAAGGATTCTTATAATTAAAGTCCATTTCAAATCCATCTGGACCCTTAATCTGTTTGTAACTTTCCAAAGTCAATACTTTAAACACCTTTTCGCTGTTTATTCCAATTCCCCCCCCTTAAATTCAAACTTAAAACTTCTTTTAATAAGCAGGAGGACATTCACTCAATGGATGCAATAAAAACTTGCTGTTCCAAACTTTCTTAAGCAGTAAAAACAAAGCAGCTGTAATGATGGTTAAGAAATGAGGTTTGGTTCATCTTTGTGTTCAGACACGTCACACTGTGAGCTTAGATGGAATCCCTTAACTCCTAGCCGTTTGCATAAGCCAACCGCTAGATTAGATTAGATTAGATTAGATTTATTGGATTTATATGCCGCCCCTCTCCGCAGACTCGGGGCGGCTCACAACAATGGCAAAACAGTACATAGTGACAAATCCAATACCCACCAATCCAGTTACAATTTTAGGCTAAAAAGTTCATAAAAACAACCCCAATATATATAAAAAACAAGCACACAATCAATCAAACACCAGAACAACATGGGCAAGGGGGAGATGTTTCAGTTCCCCCATGCCTGACGGCAGAGGTGGGTTTTAAGGAGTTTACGAAAGGCAAGGAGGGTGGGGGCAATCCTAATCTCAGGGGGGAGCTGGTTCCAGAGGGTCGGAGCCACCACAGAGAAGGCTCTTCCCCTGGGTCCCGCCAGACGACATTGTTTAGTCGACGGGACCCGAAGAAGGCCAACTCTGTGGGACCTAACCGGTCGCTGGTATTCGTGCGGCAGAAGGCAGTCCCGAAGGTATTCTGGTCCGGTGCCATGAAGGGCTTTATAGGTCATAACCAACACTTTGAATTGTGACCGGAAACTGATCGGCAACCAATCGGGCATACTTAGAGAATCCCATAATTGCTCTCGCAGCTGCATTCTGCACGATATGAAGTTTCCGAACACTTTTCAAAGGTAGCCCCATGTAGAGAGCGTTACAGTAGTCGAGCCTCGAGGTGATGAGGGCATGAGTGACTGTGAGCAATGATTCCCGGTCCAAATAGGGCCGCAACTGGCGCACGAGGCGAACTTGGGCAAACGCCCCCCTTGCCACAGCTGAAAGATGTTTCTCTAATGTGAGCTGTGGATCGAGGAGGACGCCCAAGTTGCGGACCCTCTCTGAGGGGGTCAATAATCCCCCCCCCAGGGTAATGGACGGACAGATAGAATTGTCCTTGGGAGGCAAGACCCACAGCCACTCCGTCTTGTCTGGATTGAGTTTGAGTTTGTTGACACCCATCCAGGCCCCAACAGCCTCCAGGCACCGGCACATCACTTCCACTGCTTCCTTGACTGGACATGGGGTGGAGATGTACAACTGAGTATCATCGGCGTATTGATGATACCTCACCCCATGCCCTTGGATGATCTCACCCAGCGGTTTCATGTAGATATTAAATAGCAGGGGGGAGAGGACCGACCCCTGAGGCACCCCACAAGGGAGAGACCTCGAGGTCGACCTCTGACCCCCCACTAACACCGACTGCGACCGACCGGAGAGGTAGGAGGAGAACCACTGGAGAACAGTGCCTCCCACTCCCAACCCCTCCAGCCAGTGCAGAAGGATACCATGGTCGATGGTATCGAAAGCCATTGAGCGGTCAAGGAGCACCAGGACAGAGGACAAGCCCCTGTCCCGGGCCCACCAGAGATCATCCATCAATGCGACCAAAGCAGTTTCCGTGCTGTAGCCGGGCCTGAATCGAAACTGTTGAGGACCTAGATAATTGGCTTCTTCCAAGGACCGCTGGAGTTGAAGTGCCACCACCTTCTCAACAACCTTCCCCATAAAGGGAAGGTTGGAGACTGGACAGTAGTTATTAAGCACGGCTGGGTCCAGGGAAGCCTTCTTGAGGAGGGGTCGCACAAGTGCCTCCTTATAAAGGGCCGGAAAGGACCCCCTCCCCAAGGAGGCGCTGACAATCTCCTGGACCCAGCTCCGTGTCACCCCTCGACTGGCCGAAACCAGCCAAGAGGGACACGGATCCAGTAAACAGGTGGCGGAACTCACAGCTCCAATGGCCTTGTCCACTTCATCAGGTGTCACCAAGTCAAACTCCTCCCATACAGATGGACAAAGACATTTAGCCCCAGTCACCTCGACTGACTCGTTGTCAGTCAACTCTGTTTTACAATTGGAGTTGAGGTCCGCTCGGATCCGAGCGATTTTATCAGCAAAAAACGTGTTAAAATCCTCAGCACTACTCTGCAAGGGCTCCCCAACTCCCCCCTGATTAAGAAGGGAGCGGGTTACCCTAAACAGAGCGGCCAGGCGGGATTCCGCTGATGCAATCCAAGCGGCATGATACGCGCATCTTGCTGCCTTGAGCGCCACTTTGTAAGTCTTAAACTTGGGTTCCTGCAGTCTACTCACACGGAGGAGCTGTCTGGAATATATATGGGCAATCTCACAATCTCAACTTTTTCTCCAAAAGGTTTTGCTGGCCATGATCCAGCATCTGGCTGCCAATCTCCATCATAAATGCTGTCCCCATTGCTTCAGGGATGTTCAGTTCACCATTTCTCTACCAGAAGTGTCTGCAGTCTCCGATTTTCCAAGTTTAGCATAAAGAGGTTTGCATCCATGAAAGCAAAATGTTTTTAACTTTTATGAGAAAACGCAAAGAGTAACGGTCTGAAGAGGTGCTAAGTTACAGTAGGCTTCATACCTTTAGTAATTGTTTCTCCCTGGTTCAATTGTGCAAATAAGGCTGAACGAGATGCAGTTGCCTCGTCTTTTGCATTTTCTGTATGGATGGCAGGAGGAGGTCCTGGTGGTGGTGGAGGAGGTGGTGGTGGTGGTGGTGGAGGAGGAAGACCTTGTTTGTTCCCTAGAGCAGGCAAACTGGATGCCGTTGAGGCTATTGGACCCTAAATATATTTTTAAAAAGTAAACAAATGGAGCTTCTGTAAAGTGCAATCTTACTCTAATATTGTGAACATGAAACAACCAAATGAACAATTCAGCAGATAGAAACATAGAAGTCTGACGGCAGAAAAAGACCTCATAGTCCATCTAGTCTGCTCTTATACTATTTTCTGTATTTTATCTTAGGGTGGATATATGTTTATCCCAGGCATGTTTAAATTCAGTTACTGTGGATTTATCTACCACGTCTGCTGGAAGTTTGTTCCAAGGATCTACTACTCTTTCAGTAAAATATTTTCTCATGTTGCTTTTGATCTTTCCCCCAACTAACTTCAGATTGTGTCCCCTTGTTCTTGTGTTCACTTTCCTGCACCTTATTTAACCCTTTAACATATTTAAATGTTTCGATCATGTCCTCCCTTTTCCTTCTGTCCTCCAGACTATACAGATTGAGTTCATTAAGTCTTTCCTGATACGTTTTATGCTTAAGACCTTCCACCATTCTTGTAGCCTGTCTTTGGACCTGTTCAATTTTGTCAATATCTTTTTGTAGGTGAGGTCTCCAGAACTGAACACAGTATTCCAAATGTGGTCTCACCAGCGCTCTATATAGCGGGATCATAATCTCCCTCTTCCTGCTTGTTATACCTCTAGCTATGCAGCCAAGCATCCTACTTGCTTTTCCTACCGCCCGACCACACTGCTCACCCCTAAATCCTTCTCTTCTGAAGTTTTTTTGAAGACAAAAAAGAGGAGATATTTCTCTATAACAGTTAGTCGTCGACTTGTAACAGTTCATTCAGTTACTATTCAAAGTTACAATGTCACTGGAAAAAATGAGTTATGACCATTTCCCATACATACAACCATTGTAGCATTGTCATGACCCTATGATCAAATCCTTGGCGACTGACTTGTATTTGTGACGGTTGCAGTATCACAGCGTCATGGGATCCCTTTTTGTGACCTTCAAAGCGATGTCACTAATTTAACAACTGCGGTGATTCACCTAAACAACTGTGGCAAGAAAGGTCATAAAATTGAGCAAATTTCACTTAACGAATGTCTCACAACAGAAATTTCGGGCTCAATTGTGGTCATAATTTGAGGACTGCCTTTGCCCGTCAGCTGTTTCACCTGGTAACTAGTCTTTCATTGCAGCAAGGATGCTTGAAAACAGGTGGTGTAAAACATGTGCTCTATAAAGTCACCGCTAGTATACATTTACAGAAGAAACACCTTCACAAAAGATCTATGTCTCTGGGCCACGGGCCACCTGTTCTAGTAGGTTGTTATATGATCTTCTGAGCTTCACAATCTCTCTTTTTTAATGTCTGGCTATATGTACGAACAGAACAATATAGAACTGTGTAATTATACGAAGCATACAAAACTTTGTAAGGTTAAAGCCTTTTCACTGACCAAATCCAATTTTATTATTTCAGGATTTTACTAACAAGTGGATGTTCAGTTAAAACATAAACATATTTCAGAGGTTGAAAAGATATATACAGAGAGGTAGGCAAGATGCACATAGTTCACAAAGGCTCAAACATCTTTTATTTTTAGACTCCGATGTGCCTATTTTGGAGCTTATCGTGTCATTTTTATGTTTCCTACCTCAAAGAGCAGGAAGCTGTCGTCGGGTTCGACCTCTAGCCCAGTGTTTCCCAACCTTTTTTGAGCCGCGGCACATTATTCATATTTTCAAAATCCTGGGGAACATTGAACGGGGGGGGGGGGGCCCTAAAGAAAAGTTTGGACAAAAAAAAATCTCTCTCTTCCTCCCTTTCGCTCTATTTCTCCCTCTTTCTCTCTCTTCCTTCCTTCCAGAAGAAGGAAGGCGGGAAAAAGGAGGTGCGAAGAATGAAGCTCTCCTTTTTCCTGCCTTCCTTCTTTGGGGCCCAGTAGGAGAGTGCCAGAAACCGCGGCATCGGGCAGGAACCGGGGGACAGCTGCGAGTGGGAGCTCCAGGTCGGAGGCACTGGCAGCGCCCCGCCCAGCTGGAGCTTCCCTAGGAGCTTCGCGGCACACCTGACTGTGTCTTGCGGCACACTAGTGTGCCGCGGCACACCGGTTGGGAAACGCTGCTCTAGCCTAAGGAAAGGAAGCTCCAAGAGAAATAAAAGTGCTGTGATTCACATTCAAGCACCAAAGATTATCCCGTGACGTCACTGTTGTCTTGGGAACACCCGGTTGGGGCTACATTCATTGTCCCTATTAATGCGCCCATTGAAGTGGTACCTATTTATCCACTCACGTTTGCACGCTTTCGAACTGCGAGGTGGGCAGAAGCTGGAGCAAATGACAGGAGCATATCCCGTCACACAGTAGCATTTGGGTCTTGAACACAGGCCTGCTCTTTGTCAACCCAGCATTCTAACCACGTGTGCCACCCCCCTCCTCAAGGGCTGTGCTAGGCAATAACAAAATAATACATGAACAAAGCCATACAATTTATTAAGCATATACTGTGTTCCCTCGATTTTCGCAGGTTCGAAATTTGCAGAAAGTCTATACCACGGTTTGTCAAAAATATTAATTAAAAAAAACTTTGTGGTTTTTTCCCCTATACCACGGTTTTTCAGCCCGATGATGTCATATGTCATCGCCAAACTTCCGTCCACCTTTAATAAATATTTTTTAAAAATAAACTTTAATAAATAAACATGGTGAGTAATAATCTAAATGGTTGCTAAGGGAATGGGAAATTGTAATTTAGGGGTTTAAAGTGTTAAGGGAAGGCTCGTGATACTATTCCTAGCCAAAAATATTGTATTTACTTCCGTATCGCTACTTCGCGGAAATTCGACTTTCGCGGGCGGTCTCGGAACGCATCCCCCGCGAAAATTGAGGGAACACTGTATGGCTTTGTGTTATATGTATATCGAGCCACCCTTTTGCTTTATTGCAAAAGGCATAACAAATTACCAAGTGACTTTTATGATTGATTGTTTGTTTGATCTGTGTGCCTCTCATCTTATCTAGAATATATGTTAAGCATTACAAGCACCTTTGCGAGTTCAATATTAATGACCCAATGAAATTGGCTATGACACTATGGGCTATGTGTGAAAATTGACAAATACCTCAATGCTCACAATTTCTGCTTGAAAAAAATTACCTTTACATATCAACGTCTGTGAAACATGCTAAAGCTGGAAGCTGTAATTAAAAATGCAATGGTTCATTCCCAAAGCAAACATGTCTCACTTTAGCTTAACAGCATAGCCACTCAATCAGTCACTGTGTGGGAGTTATTAATCAGTCTCTTTGCAAATTGTACTTTTACCCTCAGTTTTTAAATGTGATCTTTAGTGGGAGAAGAACAAAATTAAGAAGGCCAACACTCTAATTTCTTCTCCATTTAGACGTTCCAAGTGAATTCCAGAGACAAGCTTTTCAGTTCCTGCTGTCATTTATGAAAAACTAAGATTGGATTATTACTATAATTTCCATTTAAAATCTTACATTCATCCATTTGACATAACTGTTTCCCTGAAAATTAATGTGAAAATGATATGTAGCAACGTTCAATAAATATTTTGGCAAAAGTATTATCATATATTTTATATACATACATACATACACACACACACACACATATAAATAAAAGTTGGCACAATGTATTATCATACATGCCTAACCATTTGAAATAATGGACAATAACAAAAGAGAACAGCTGTCCCCCAAGGAGGCAGCTGACATAAACCTAGGAGACAGACATTGTAAACATTTGTGCTAAATAGTTTTTATAAGCTGTTTATAAAGATTTATTGTTAAAACATCTGCTCAAATTTAATCTAATGAATTGCTAGCAATAGCAAACACCTGCTGCATGAAGGCAAGGTCAACTCTTGAGAACCTGTAACAGGCCTGGGGAATTATGAGTTTACAGAAGCCAAAAGCTGAACTCTGTGCATTAAAATACACAGAAAATGTGATTTAAGTAATTTTAAAAGCCAAGTTGGATAAAACTGAAAAAGAATGCATGAACAAAATGCAAACAAAACATCAACCAATATTATTGGCTTGTCTGGGACATGTTGTTCTTTGGGATGATTAAATGTTTGAAATGTAGTTCCAACTATACAGATTGTCCTTGTGTTATAACCATTCATTCAGCAATGGGTTCAAAGTTACAACAAAGTTCCCTGGATTTTTGGTCATTGCCGCCATCCCCGCAGTCACATGATTGAGATCAGGATGCTTGGCACCCAGCTCACAATTATGACATCACAGTGAGTCACAGTCACATGACTGCAATTACTAATCATCCCTGCTGAAGAGCAAAGCCAATAAGGAAGCCAGCAGATGTGATCGGAATATTGAATAACAGAGTTGGAAGGGGCCTTGTAAGACATCTAGTCCAACCCCCTGCTCAAGCAGGAAACCCTATATAATATTATAGGTGTGCCCTTACTTAGGCTTTATAGAGTGATGCCAGTACTTCATATGATCTTGATTCAACCCGTTAATGCAATTTAGGGTTGCATCGGCTATTTTGGCTGCTGCCAAACACTGCTGGATCATGTTTAACTGATTGACCACTAGGACTCCTAGGCCCCTGAGAGCCTCTCTTACTAACATGCCTTTTTTTAACTGATGTAATTGTGATGTGGTCATATGAAATTCCATTTTACAACTGTGACTTAGCAACAGAGTTCCTGGTCCCACTGCCTTTACAACATGAAGGTGGCCTCTGTAGGTTTTCCTAATTTTCTTGGAAACAGTCAATTATGGAATCAAAGACACTAAGAGATGGAACATTTAAAATCTTCTCCTAATTCATTTATTGCATACAGTTCTTTGTCCTGGAAATATACCGTTGCTGGGAACCAAAATGATATTTTTGTTTTTTCTCTTAGTTTAAGAATAATTTTAACCCCCACCAATAGTAGTGGGATTCAATTTTGTTTTACTACTGGTTCTGTGGGCATGGCTTAGTGGGTGTTATTATTTATTGGATTTGTATGCCGCCCCGAGTCTGCGGAGATACAAATCCAATAAATAATAATAATAATAATAATAATAATAATAACAACAACAACAACAATAATAATACAGTGTTCCCTCGATTTTTGCGGGAGATGCGTTCCGAGACCGCCCGTGAAAGTCGAATTTCCGCGAAGTAGAGATGCGGAAGTAAATACACTATTTTTGGCTATGAACAGTATCCCAAGCCTTCCCTTAACACTTTAAACTCCTAAATTTACAATTTTCCATTCCATTAGCAACCATTTAGATTATTACTCACCATGTTTATTTATTAAAGTTTATTTTAAAAAATGTTTTTTAAAGGCAGATGAAAGTTTGGCAATGACATATGACATCATCGGGAGGGAAAAACTGTGGTATAGGGGGAAAAAACCGTGAAGTATTTTTTAATTAATATTTTTGAAAAACCGTGGTATAGACGTTCCACGAAGTTTGAACCCGCGAAAATCGAGGGAACACTGTAATAATAATAATAATAATAATAATAATAATAATAATAATAATAATGTGGTGTGGCTTGGTGGGTGTGGCAGAAGAAGGAAAAATCTCCATTCCCTCCCCACTCCAGGGGAAGGTTACTGCAAAATCCCCATTAACTCCCAATCAGCTAGGACTTGCAGAGAATAGATGGAGATGGAGCCAGTCCTGGTGGCATTTACCGCTTCTCCAAACTACTCAAAATTTCCGTTACAGGTTCTCCAGAATTGGTTAGAACCTGCTGAAACCCATCTCTGCCCTCCAACACTAAGTTGGGACCACTATTGTACAATAATGTATTGATTCTCTTTTCTCGCAGTGGAAGGTAAGGAATGGAGCACTTACAGTTTTACTCCAGATGAGCCCAGTAGTATGATATTCCTTTATGTATGCTTGAAGCTCTGTCCAAATATTCAGGAATGACTTCACCCAATCAACGTGACGCAAATCACTGTAACACAATAAAAGTTATTTGCACACGTTTTTCAGGATCCCATCTGACCTTCAAGTCAAGGAGAGAAGAACTGCCACTGATGGTTATTTGTAATCACATGAATTGTATTTAAAAAGCTAACTACTGAAATTCAATACAGGTAGTCCTTGACTTATGGCAGCAATTAGGATGGAAAATTGTGTCACCTCCGTGCTGGGTTATAAAGTGAGACTCTACTGCTCGATGATGGCAATCCCTGCATCCCAGTTGTGGTCATTATCTGAATCCACAGTTGTTAGATGAGATATTACATAAGCAAAGTCAGTAGAGTACGGATGTCAAACTGATGGCCCATGGGTCGGATGCATCACGTGCACGCCACTCCCACCCCAGCTCCATAAAGTTGAGAACTGTCACAAAACGTCATATGATGCAGCGATTTTGACCCCCATGCAGTAGAGCAGTGTTTCCCAACATTTTTTGAGCCGCGGCACATTATTCACATTTTCAAAATCCTGGGGAACATTGAGCGCGGGTGGTGGTGGTAAAAAAAGTTTGGACAAAAAAAATCTCTCTTCCTCCCTTTCGCTCTATTTCTTTCTCCCTCCCTCTTTATCTCTCTTCCTTCCTTCCTTCCTCTTTCTCTCTCTCTCTCCATCCCTTTCTTTCTCTCTTCCTTCCTTCCTCTTTTTTGCTCTCTCTCTCTCCCTCCTTTCCTCCCTCTATGTCTTTCACTCTCCCTCCTTCCCCCCTCTTTTGCTGTCTCTCTTTCTTTCTTTCTCTTTCTGTCTCTCTTGCTATCTCTTTCTCTCTCTCTCTTGCTTTCTTTCTTTCTCTTGTTCTCTCTCTTGCTATCTCTCTCTCTCTTGCTTTCTTTCTCTCTTGTTCTCTCTCTCTTGCTATCTCTTTCTCTCCCCCCCTTTACCTCTCCCTCTCTTTGTTTCTTTCTATCTCGCTCTGTCTGTTGCTCTCTCTCTTTCTTGTTCTTTCTCTGTCTTCCTTTTTTCTCTGCAGAGGCTGGCAAAGGTTTTTCTTATTTTGAATGTTCCGGGTGGGCTAGCAGGGGGATGGGGAGCGCACGCGCACGCACCCCCGACATTCCAAAGAACCTTTGTCGGCCTCCACTGTGACAAGGTTTTCTCCGAGCGCTCGTCACCGCTGCAGCCACCGCTGCGGGAGGAGCTGGAGAAGGGCGGATCGGGCAGGCAGATTGGGCAGGCAGGTGGGCGGGCGGCAGCAGCGAGAAGCCAGGGGCGTGAGGAGGCCAGAGGCACTGGGGGGTGGGGATGGCCGTGGTACCAGCCTCTGCACTTTCATCGCTCCCCACCCCAAATTCCAACGCCTGGCTCCTTGCGCGGCCCTGGAAAAGGGCACATGGGGGGGGGGGGTTGGCCTTAAAGGTAACATTACCAGCTACTACCTGGTGCTGCTGCTGCTGGTGCCCTCCGGCCGGACCTAAAAGGACACTTGGCGCCATCCCCGCCAGGGAAGCTCCAGCTGGGTGGGGCGGTTCCGGTGCCTCTGATCTGGAGTTCCCACTCGCAGCCGCGGCGGCGGCTACTGGCCACGAAGAAGGAAGGTGCAAAAAAGGAGGCGGGAAGAATGAAGCTCAGCTTCTGATCTCGGAAGCTGAGCTTCACGGCACACCTGACCATGTCTCGCAGCACACTAGTGTGCCGCGGCACACTGGTTGAAAAACACTGCAGTAGAGAATCCAGCAAAACGTTTGAACTTTCAGGCCTGCAGGCATGCAAGTAGATGTTTCCAGGAGGGGGTGAGAGGGTGTACGAAGGGGAGGGTACATGAGATGTGCAGCATGGGGTATCTGAGACTGCAACAGTGGGTTGGAGTGAGTGTGTGAGGTGGTGAATGGGGTGCTGTGTCAGTTAGTGTTAGTGTACAATGCTGGGTATGTTAACTTTTAAAATGTGTAGACTTCAATTTCCGGACATTTGAGAGTTGAAGTCTGTACATCTTAAAGTTGCCAACGCTGGACAGCCCTGCTTTAGAATGTAATAAAAATTATTCAGACACACCTGACAAATAAAGTAGTGAAATTGGTTGATGGAGGAGTATTAACTTACCTATGCTTGTAGTCTTTTAACACCCTATTAGTATAAAATGTAGCAGCATCGTTCATCTCCTTTACGTAAGGCCCTGGCTTAGCAGACTAAGAGAAAACACAAGAACATTGTGTAAAACCACAGGAATTCATTTTTAAGAGAGAAAGAAAAGGTAAATGTAATCATGGAGAGGGGGAAACCCTCTTTCCTATTTTAACAGATAGCTATTTCAAAGAAATATAGATATATCAGAGCTTGCAAAAGTCTGTTTTGCTGACCTTGTTCTCTAAGAAAAGTAATGTTACTTCATGATACCAGATGTCTACCGTATCTTTCGAGTATAAGATGCACTGGAATATAAGACACACCTTAGTTTTGGGGGAAGAAAATAGGAGAAAAAAAATCAGGTATTAATCTGGGTAGCGTCCTTAGCCTGGTCAGCTTCAGCACCTTATTTTATCCCCTGGTTAGGGCCGAAAAAACCTTTTTTGGAGGTAATAGCAATGAAAACAAGCCTGCAAAGGCTTACGACTGGAAAAAAACCTTTGGAGTAGCAATGAAAAAAATCCTGCAAGCTGGGAAGATCGTCAGCACCTTGTTAGGACTGGGGAAAAAAGCTTTGAAAAATCTACATTTAGAGTATAAGACACACCAAAATTTCCAGCTTCTTTTAGAGGGGGAAAAGTGCATCTTATACTCTGAAAGATACGGTATTTAGGACTATGCTTGCGATTTCCTTGGCAGCAATAATGAAAGCAGTCTGAAATATCTGCCACCACCTTATTCAGGAATGATTTCATGACTTCACAATTTAGACTACAGTGTTGTAATCATAGATTTTTAAGCACTGAAATTTGGGGATAAAATATTGCTGGAGAGTGATGTTTTAAGCCTAAATTATGTGATGAATAAAATCTTAATTCTTCCTCTATGGAAAGGCAGCCCAGGCTGAGCAAGCTGCAGACCATGTATGGACTTGGTATGCAATGTGAAGAAAAACCTATAGCTAAACTTCCATATAAGGATGCATTATTTACATTCCTTTGCTAACACATTCCTGGGAAAAGGCAAAGAATGTAGCTTCTGTTAATTACCTAAAGGGAAGCCTTATATGGTATAGGAATGAATAGTTGGAGGATGGCTTAATGTATGTGGCGTTCACGAATTGGTTATTCTGTACATGTCAGAACTGTGAATACACAATAAATAGGAGAGATCTTGATGCATTCAAGGTCGTCGTCCCATCAAGAAAACTTTCTCTGTCATTTCATTCTGATGTGACAATCAAGGCATGCTGTGCCTCCCTGGAGGGCGACCCACTGAAGGAGGGATGCATGCCTTCATTACAGGCCTCCTGATGTTCTCCTAGCCACGTATGAAACAGATCCCATAGCTTTTCCATTGGTCAAGTCAACTAAATGGGTCCACCCACCAATCCCACTATTGAGAGATGAAGTCCCATTCAACAAAGTGGGCTGTTAAAAGGGGTGATATGATAGTACCATCTGCAAGCAACGAGGCCTGAACCAGAGTCAAACCAATCCAAGGTTACATAGTAGATAAGACTGGAGAAACCAGTTTTGTTTGGAAAGTGTCCACTTCCAAAATTCAGAACTTACAATTGTTATCCATCCAAGAGCAGGAATACTTTCGCTGACAGCAGACAGATGATTAAACATATTGCTTCCACGATTTCTCTCTCTGAACGTCTGGATTTCCTGAATCTTTTCTGATATTGGTTTTAGAAGAACGGCAACTTCATTCTGAAGTTTAAATAAAATGGAAGAAATCACTAGCAGAACAGAAATGTTTCTTTTTGTATGTGTATGTGCAAACCAATTTTCTTGTCATCACTGAAACTGAGATCTTCTCAAAATTTGTTCGGTGTATTAAAACTACCTCAGCTTTAAGAACACTTCCACTATCGAGAAGTCATTTGCCTAATGTGATGATGACATGGAGTGTTTTGAAATATTTGAGGGTAATACCATATGATGAAACACAGACAAACTCTGAACTAAAAATTCAACTTCCTGGGCTTTTAAAAATTCTTATGTGATGAACTGTATTGTGAGGTAAAATGTGTTTCATTCGTGATATATCTGGGAGCCTTCCTGTTCATTCTACCAAGAGGATTCATAAATATTTCTTTTCTAAAATTTTTTTCCCCCTGATAGCACTAGTATTAAGAATAATCCAGAAAATATCAAAGATCCAGAAAAGGTAATTTTGAGGATTAATGCTGATAATCATAATATATTTAATAAGGAAAGACAGTCATTTTAAATAATATTAAATATCTATGATTCAAACATTATTTCATTCCTAAAGACATAAAAATGTCTACAGCCATTATAGGAAATTGCAAAAAAATCTCAGAGCAAAACCCTCCCCTTCAAAAAAAAAAGCCTTTACTGTAATATGTTTAATAGGAATTATCCTAAATTACGTAGGTCAGATCTTACATTTTTGGATGGCTAATTGTCTATCTACCTTTCTTGATACCATTTCAGAACCTTATTTTAAAGTACCACACTACACAAACACTCTTCGCCCCTTTGTCTCATTTTTTTATGTACAGCAAAACTATTTTCTCAATCTTTTTTAAGTTGTTTTTTCTAATGTACACCATTCTCATGGCAGCTAAACAGGTGGAATGCATCATCAGAAAGAAAATTCAATCACCTGCACTATGCTCACGACACCATGCTGTCACAGTGGTTAGAATGCAGTATTGCAGGCTAATTCTGCCGACTGCCAGCAGTCTGATTCTTACTGGCTCAAGGTTCACTCAACTTTCCATCCTTCCGAGGTGGATAACATGAGGACCCAAATTGTTGGGCACAATGTGCTGATTCTATAAACCGCTTAGAGAGGGTTATACAGCACGGTGAAGCATTATATAAGTCTAAGTGACCTTGCCAGTGTTATGGAACTAAACATGCACACTAGAACAAGAGCACAATCCAATGATAAATGCATAAGGGAGGATAGAAAGGGGTTTGCCTAGGAAAATACAAGCAGTTTTGGCAGGAAGAAGCCTTGATATGTTTCTAGACCATTGGTGCAAATGAAATTTTTTATTTTGTGCCTTCAGGTCAGTTTCGACAGCCTGGATTAGTCCCTGAAGTTATTTTCTTGGCAGAATTTCAGAAGTAGTTTGCCATTGCCTCTTTCCTGAGGTTGAGAGACAGTGACTGGCTCAAAATCACCCAGCTGGCTTTGTGCCTAAGATGGGAGTAGAACTCATTGTATGTGTCCTGGTTCCTAGCCTGATGCCTTAAACAGTACATCACATTGGCTCTTAATAACAAATGGAATATACAGTAGTACCTCTAGATACGAGTTTAATTCGTTCCAGAAGGGAGCTTGTATGTCGAACAACTCGTATCTGGAACAAATGGCTTTAGACTTTGTTTTTCCCCCATGGAGATAACCAGAAGCAAGGATTCTTGCGCCACCTAGTGGACACTCAGCTTGTATACCGAATTTGAGCTCGGGTCTCGAAAAGAAATTTCTCTCCCCTCGTGGCTCGTACCTTGGAATACTCGCATGTGGAGCAGCTCGTATCTAGAGGTACTACTGTACTGGCATAAATCACATAATAGCAGTATCTTCCCTGCATAAAGTGATTTCTTGAATGAAAACGATCAATTGCATAATAGAAAATCACATAAACAGAACTCACATAAAGTGAGGGAAATTGTATTTTTAGTGGGAATTCTTTATACAGAATTACTTTGATTTTAGTTTATTCCCAACATGTTTTAAAAATAATTTCTCCCTTCTTGTATATGTAAACAATAATTTGCAGTTGTTTTAACGTATTGCTTAAGTTGAAGCATTTGAAATAAATGCCAAATAAGTAGAAAAGTTTAAATCGCAGCTTTCTGAAAAGAGTAATTTTGCAGGCAGCAGCTACTGGCCAGCTAGTCTACGTAAACTGTAGTATCAGATGATGGTTTTCTCATGTGACCATTTCCACTTCGCATACAAATATAGAACATGACCATAAAAAGGAACAAAGCATTCACTCTGCTAAGTAATTTATTGTAGTTGTTACAGGATTGACATGCCAGCTGGAATTATCTTCTTGGCTCTTGCTATTTTTGCATATGCAGGGAAATGACGGGCTCTTCAAGATGGAATAAAATGTAAGCACTGCTAACACAAACCTATCTCGGAAAAATCACAATGAAGAATAATTTCTTTGTGACTTGCTGGGCATGGATGCTACATTTGAACTAAAGAATCCAAGATGCTTCTGAATGCTGAAGATTTTGTTTTCTGTTATTACTTTAAGGATAAATTGTGCAACTCCACACACACACACACACACACGGCCGAACATTGCTTCTGGATATTTGCAAAGCTGTGAAGACAAGATCACCAACAGCTAATTCATCTACCGGTTCACAAACTGCTGGAAAACTCAGTGACACAATTGTTTGCTTTTTCAAGAGTTGCTGTCACCTTAATATTCTGATGAAAATTAATGCTTCTTCTACCACCTGTCTGGGTATTGCTTAAGTTTGTGACTTTAGCAGTACCAACAGAAACAGATGAGGTCACATTAACAAAGTGTTTTCCGTTCTGTTCATATCAAGTTATCCTTATGATATAATGCACTATTTGAAACCTACAACCACATATTTCTTGCTTTCCACAAGATGAAACTATTATATCACTTGTAGTAGAAAATGCTACTGAAACAGATGAACGCTTGTTTCAGAATATTTATTTTGCATGACAGCTGTGTTTTACATACACACATACAGCTGTGTTAATTTTACACTAGAATATATTTCAGCTTATCATGACCGCAAAAAAAAATGTTTTTCTTTTGCTTAGGAAGATTCATAATTTCCTATATATTAATCGATGTTGCTGGAGGTTCTAAATTACTAATAGCTAACTTGGGGGCCACCAGAAATTGTGGGTGGTTCACAATTCTGGAGGATTGATTGATTGACTTCCTTCCTTCCTTCCTTCCTTCCTTCCTTATTTATTTAGTTATTGGATTTGTATGCCGCCCCTCTCCGCAGACAATACCAAATTGTTTGATAATGTGCCATCAAGCTGGTGTGAAATCTTACCAGAAACATAATTTGAACCTGGTTATTTGTGCCTTGAGCGAAAACTCAAGGTTGATTTGTTCAATGAGTCATTTCTTTGTTTTCTCGGCAGACTAAGGTATTCCCAGGAGTCTTTTCCAACACCAAGGTTCAAAAACATCTGCTTTTTCAAAGTCTACCTTGTGTTTCCATACGGTGTCACACAGAATGCCATTGCTTGCATTATTCTGATCTTTGCAGGTGAAGATACATCACAACACCTGAATATCTTCCTAGGGCCTTCATAACTGCTCTACTAAGTGCTAGTTCAGTGATGGAGAACCTATGGCACAAGTACCACGGGGGCACGTGGAGCCATATCTGCTGGCATGCAAGCCGTTACCCTAGCTCAGCTCCAACGTGCAGGTGTGTGCCGGCCAGCTGATTTTTGGCTCCCACAGAGGCTCTGGGAGGGCGTTTTTGGCTTCCAGAGGGCCTCTGGGGCGATGTGGGAGGGCATTTTTACCCTCCCCCGGTTCCAGGGAAGCCTTTGGAGTCTGGGGAAAACACGAGCCTATTGGGCCCACCAAAAGTTGGGAAACAGGCCATTTCTGGTATCCAGAGGGCCTCCAGGGGAGGGGGGAAGCTGTTTTCGCCCTCCCCAGGCATTGAGTTATAGGTGTGGGCATTTGTGCATGCACGATAGTGTGTGCCCACGCTCTTTCGGCACCCGAGTAAAAAAAGGTCCGCCATCAGTGTGCTAGGCTATGACTTGATGTTGTATCTGCTGAAATCAGTTTTCTCTCCTTTATGTGTAATTTTAGCCCCATTTTGTCAGGGTGCTTTTTATTTTTATTACCAGAGTTTGCAGATGCTTGGCATTGTCAGCTATCACACTAGCAATAGCACTTAGATTTAAATACCACTTTATTTATTTATTTATTTATTTATTTATTTATTTATTTATTTACTAGCTTGCTTGCTTGCTTACTTATTTATTTATTTACTTACTTACTTACTTACGTACTTATTTACTTACTTGCTTACTTATTTACTTACTTACTTATTTTACTTACTTACTTACTTACTTATTTACTTACTTGCTTACTTATTTACTTACTTACTTATTTGACTTGTATGCTGCCCCTTGCCGAGGACTCGGGGCAGCTCACAACATGTATGAAAAATATAGCAATATATCTAATCCAATCAATATAATTAAAAACCTTAAAAATCCTAAAACACTTTAAAATACTTCATAGTGCTTTACAGCCCTCTCTCAGTGGTTTGCGCAGAAGCCAAATCTCATGCGGGCGTGCTGGTCATGCAGAGCTGCACACGCAACCACACTGGTAGCGCCGGCAATGGGGAACCCTTGCCTGAACCTAGAGAATTAAAAGAAACTTTGAGATCTTTCCAGATATTTAATCAAGATTGGGAAAGTCTTAACAGTAACTTTGTTTACAGGACTCCCACATCCTCCTGCAGAAATTCATCTGCCATTCTCCAGTCTTTTGTTCTGGGCACACATCCAATTAAACCACTGGGCTCCAGGAACCAATCATTTTTATAAGATTGTTTATTTAGTGATACCAATCATTAAATAAGTATAGGCACCCAGACTTTTATTTATTTTTTAAATGAAGCCAAAGTTTGATTTTGTTTCGCTTTACAACATGCCAACTTCCCGTTTATGGAAGCCAACCAACAAAACTTTGAACGTTTCAGGTGACCACAAGATTTCTTACCTGCTGGGGCTCTTGATAACGCGAGGCCAACCAAAGAAATGCCCTTTGAGCTTGGAAAGCTGCATGAACCATTTCTGCCTATGAAAAAGGTATAAGCTATGAACTGAAAGTATTAAAAACAAACACTTTTAAGAAGACTTTCTCTACCTGAAACTGTTATGATCGCTTAATTAAAGCTATCCAAATCTCTTTGATCTGCAAATCCTATTTATCTAAACCCATGTACTCTAACCAAGCTATAATGTGATTTCTAGTACCTGCTAGCAGAGCGGCATGCTTCATAATATAGAAGTAAAAGTAACATTTTACCTTTCATTCATTCATCAAGTTCATCCATTTTTTATACATTCCTTGCAGAAACCATTTCTGCTTTCATCCATTTTTTTTTACCTGTGATCTCTTTCCTTGTGCTGCAATTTGTGGGTAAGCATAATACAAGTTGACGTATGACCGCAATTCAGCCCAAAATATACGGTATTTTGGGAGTATAAGATGCACCCTTTTATCCCCTTCCCGTCAACTAAACAATGTCGTTTGGCGGGACCCAGGGAAAGAGCCTTCTCTGTGGCGGCCCCGACCCTTTGGAACCAACTCCCCCCAGATATCAGAGTTGCCCCCACCCTCCTTGCCTTTCGTAAGCTCCTTAAAACCCACCTCTGTCGCCAGGCATGGGGGAATTGAGACTTTCCCTTCCCCCTAGGCCAGGGGTAGGGAACGTTGGCTCTTCTGTGACTTGTGGACTTCAACTCCCAGAATTCCTGAGCTAGCATGATTGGCTCAGGAATTCTGGGAGTTGAAGTCCACAAGTCATAGAAGAGCCAACGTTCCCTACCCCTGCCCTAGGCTTATAAAATTTATGCATGGTATGTCAGTATGTATGATTGGTTTCTTAAATTGGGGTTTTTTAAATTAACTTAAATATTAGATTTGTTTACATTGTATTATTAGTGCTGTTAGCTGCCCCGAGTCTACGGAGAGGGGCGGCATACAAATATATAAATATATAAATATATAAATAAATAAATATATAAATAAATAAATAAATAAAAGGGTGAAAACTTGGGTACATCTTATACACCGAATGTAGCTCCACCCAGCCACCCCCACCCTTTGGTCTCTGCCTCCCAGCAATTTACCTCCTTGCAGCAAACAGCACAGAACCTGATTAGCACAAACAACTCATTATCAGCCTCCCGACACACAGCTGATTCAGCACGGGCAGGCCATGTGCTTGAACTGAAAGTGATACTAGCTGCAAAGAGTTAAATTGCTGGTGGACTTTTGGCAATATTAGACTGCTGAAACTGCAAGGAGATAAGTCAATAACTAGAAATGTCTATAGAATGTTCAAATTATTAGACTTACTTTTTAAAGACTGCTTTAATTATTGTTCTAGACAGCTTAACAAAATGAAGCAGCTTTTTAAAATAAACGCTTGATCTGAAGAGGCCAGTGCTATTGTATCTTCTTTTAAATAGACTGAGAATACCTCCAGAAAGCCACATCAATTTTAAAGATCTGTAAGAGTATAATCTGAAATGTAACAGTACCCTGGTTTAGTATTAAGATAAGGCAGCTGAGTTAAACCCTGATATATTATATAGAGATATTTTATTGATATGTTTACTTTTTTGTATTGATCTTAACTATAATTAGCCTTTTTTCTGTATTAAGAAGACTTCTATGCTGAGTGGAGCAATTGTAGCTCCTTTTTGTGTTAAATGTTGTACATCTTGTTGTCTTTTATTGTAAAAATAAAATAAAAAATATATTAAAAAAATAAACCCTGATTTAGTCATGTTTGGATTAGATCTATTTAAATGATTGGAGTTAGTGTAACTACATTTAAGAAAACTTTCTGGCATTAATATACTGCCATAATGTACATTTCTCCAATTCTTTTCACATAAATACACAGCAAACAGCTTACTGTATTGTTTGCTGTGAGGTAGAGCCCTTTTTTTCCTCTCCAAAACTAAGGTGGTTATTGTTGTTGTTGTTGTTGTTATTATTATTATTATTATTTGGACTTACATGCCGCCCTTCTCCGAATACTCAAGGCGACTCACAACATGTAAAAACAATACAAAAGGGTCTTATACTTTGGTATGTCTTATACTCCCCAAAATACAGTATATTTGTTAAGTGAGTTTTGCCCCATTTTATGAACTTTTTTTTGCCACATTTGTTAAGTGAATCACTACAATTGATAAGTTAATAAACTGGTTGTTCAGTAAATCTGGCTTCTACATTGACTTTACTTGTCAGAACATCGCAAAATGCCTTTGGGACACAGCAAAGGTCATAAATAGGAACCAGATGCCAATCATCTGAATTTTGTTCTTGTGAATCTGGGCATGCTGCAATGCTTGTAAATGTGAAAAACGGTCACAAGTCACATTTTTCAATTGCTGTTGTAACTTTGAACAGTCACTAAACTGTTTTAAGTCAAGGGCTGATGAAGTAGACAAGGCCATTGGAGCTGTGAGTTCCGCCACCTGTTTACTGGATCCGTGTCCCTCTTGGCTGGTTTCGGCCAGTCAAGGGGTGACACGGAGCTGGGTCCAGGAGATTGTCAACGCCTCCTTGGGGAGGGGGTCCTTTCCGCCCCTTTATAAGGAGGCGCTTGTGCGCCCCCTCCTCAAGAAGCCCTCCCTGGACCCAGCCGTGCTTAATAACTACCGTCCAGTCTCCAACCTTCCCTTCATGGGGAAGGTTGTTGAGAAGGTGGTGGCACTTCAACTCCAGCGGTCCTTGGAAGAAGCCGATTATCTAGGTCCTCAGCAGTCTGGATTCAGGCCCGGCTACAGCACGGAAACTGCTTTGGTCGCGTTGATGGATGATCTCTGGCGGGCCCGGGACAGGGGCCTGTCCTCTGTCCTGGTGCTCCTTGACCTCTCAGCGGCTTTCGATACCATCGACCATGGTATCCTTCTGCGCCGGCTGGAGGGGTTGGGAGTGGGAGGCACTGTTCTTCAGTGGTTCTCCTCCTACCTCTCCGGTCGGTCGCAGTCGGTGTTAGTGGGGGGGTCAGAGGTCGACCCCGAGGTTTCTCCCTTGTGGGGTGCCTCAGGGGTCAGTCCTCTCCCCCCTGCTATTTAATATCTACATGAAACCACTGGGTGAGATCATCCAAGGGCATGGGGTGAGGTATCATCAATACGCCGATGATACCCAGCTGTACATCTCCACCCCATGTCCAGTCAACGAAGCAGTAGAAGTGATGTGCCGGTGCCTGGAGGCTGTTGGGGCCTGGATGGGTGTCAACAAACTCAAACTCAACCCAGACAAGATGGAGTGGCTGTGGGTTTTGCCTCCCAAGGACAATTCTATCTGTCCGTCCTGTTTTTTATATATATTGGGATTGTTTTATGAAATTACTAATTTTAAATTGTAATTAGATTAGTGGGCATTGGATTTGTTATTGTGTACTGTTTTTTATTATTGTTGTGAGCCGCCCCGAGTTTTCGGAGGGGGGCGGCATATAAATCCAATAAATCTAATCTAATCTAATCTAGATGTATATATGAGCACAATTTTTAATGTTTTATTTGCAATGATGTAAATATATATAACTTAAAGAAAAAATAGACATCACTAGGTAAAACCAATCTTACCGTATTTAAGAGAGCCAATAAAATTTAAGTTAAAAATGTTGTCAATTTTTAATTTAATAGAAAAGTAGTAAGGGGGAAATTATCGTGTTTATAATTTCATAAATTATAAATTGTATATCAAGGATAGATAAATTTATTTCCTGTCTCCTCAATATTTGATCTTAGATTCTTCCAATAAATTATATACAGGGCAACCAAAGGAAACCATTTTTGCACATCCTCTGTAATTTATTTGTGATTTGCTTTCCTCTATTATCTTTTTGTATGCCATCATCACTTCAACCTTCATATCATTCAATATCAATTCAAGCTGTTGACAAGCACATTTAAAGGGAGCCATAGAAACTCTTCATTCCAAAATAAACATGAACAATTGTATCATAATGGCATTGTGGAAAAAAAAGCTCAAAGTGTAAATCGTTTCAATGAACCTCTGCATAAATGGCTCTGCAGTGGCTTTAGAAAAATACCGGGTGAATCTATGTCAAAGGAGACTGAACGACCATATATCCTGATTCCCTGAATGAAGGGTAATCAACTGAAACTAAACCCAGACAAGACAGAATTGTCCTTGATTAGAACGATAGCATACTGAGCGCGCCCATTCATCCAAATCTAGACTGACCTAAAAAGGATCAGAGGGATAGGATGAAGCAAAACAAAAAGAAACCATCACCCCGAGATATGTTGTTGCCTGAGCGTAAAGGCGATATGATGCCCACGCATGTGTACACCTGCTCAGCCTCCTGGTTTTCTGAGCTGAAAAGATGGCTGAATTTTTCATGACTCAACAGTGACGGGACAGCCTTCTCCAATGCAGCTTCATGGATTGAGGCTACAAGATGATGGCTAGCTTCATATGTTGTTGGTGAAGTTCGTCTATCATCTTTAGAGCCGAGGTGGCGCAGTGGGTAGAGTGCAGTACAGCAGGCCACTAAAGCTGACTGCTAGATCTACAGGTCAGCGGTTCAAATCTCATCACCGGCTCAAGGTTGACTCAGCCTTCCATCCTTCCGAGGTGGGTAAAATGAGGACCAGAATTATGGGGCAATATGCTGGCTCTGTTTAAAAAAGTGCTATTGCTAACATGTTGTAAGCCGCCCTGAGTCTAAGGAGAAGGGCGGCATAAAAAAATTGAATAAAATAAATAAATAAAATAAAATGTTTGAAGAAGACCTTGACTTCTTATATGAAGCTTATATCATGCTAAACTCTAACCATGTGGGTTGGTTTGGGCTCTATCTATTCTACCTAACCTTTGTTAAACAAACCATGATAATATGGGATGTGAGTCCTGTGTCAGCAGCACATAGAGCATCACAGCTCTCTCCTTTTCAGAAGCTGTGGCCTCTCATTGTCTCAAATACTAAGGTCAGATCTATTGTACAGGTAGTCCCCAACTTACAGCCAAAATTGAGCCCAAAATTTATATTAAGTGAATTTTGCCCATTTTGCGATATTTTTGCCACATTTGTTAATGGAATAGAATAGAATTCTTTATTGGTCAAGTGTGATTGGACACACAGGACCTCAAGTAAGTTTGGTTTTAAAAGTGTCTTGGAAATTTTTTAAAGTTGAGATGATTGGCACCCATTTCACCTTTTAAAGAAAATCTCATATTCTTCCATTGCCCAATCGGGTGGTTTGGTGTGTAACTTTATTAAAGGATCTGTGACTGAAATAAACTTGCTGGTGTCTGCTATATGCAACATAGGCTGCAGCTCAAAGTTTCCACAATGGCTGGATTCAACAAATTAAAAAACAACAACTATTATTCAAGATGGAAAGAACTATTTAAGAATGAAAAAACCCCTTCCCCTGACCTAATGTGTATGTATGTATAAAGTGAACACATGCTTAAAATGTGTATTTTTAAACATATATGTGTGGGTGGGTGGCCACCAGCCCTGTCGATTATTTTGGCTCCAAAAAGTTCCATGTGAACTATTATGATTTTTGCTCCTTTTAGTATATTAAAGATATTTTAATTAAAACACTTTAGGAAATTGGACTGTCATTTGGCTGGGGTGCTTAGGCAGGGGTTTGGACTTGAAGACCCACATGGTGCCTTCCAACTCTAACAATCAATCAATCAATCAATCAATCAATCAATCAATCAATCAACAAACAAACAAACAAACAAACAAAATTAATGCTTTGCTCTCCTATGCTTGAGGTTTTCAAGTTAACTCTTGACATTTACTATTTCTAGAAAGAATTTTAAAAACTACAGATAAATAAGCAACAAAAATACATTGTACCTATTAAATAAAGTACTATTAAATATCAATATCAATTAAATTTCTAATTCAGCTGAGAACCCAGTATAATTAAATAACTCGCATTGGATAAATTAAGCTCACAAAGTTAAACAAAGTACTTACTGTATGTCCGTGTTAGTGAGACTTTACATATGTTTAACTTTACAAGTTCCATTCAGTTCACTGGGTTTCTCCTCCCAGTAATTATGCATAATATTATGGTTAAAAATACTCTAAACATATTTCATGACATAATATAATGTTTCCTCCCGTTAGTGGGATATCTGACAGTTTTCTGAATAACAGGTGTTTTCTGAAACCAAATACAACTTTCTTTTCAACTACTGATATGAAAGAAGTAGCAGCTGTACATATAATACATGGGACATGTGGCCTATAAGATACGTAAAAGAAAAGCATTCCTTCTTTGACTTGCTAAGGTAAAGCACAGATGCTGGATCAAGTTCATTCAGAGCCATCAGGGTCTCTAGTTTACAATGCAGCTTAAACTTTCAGAAAATCTGTTGTAGAGCTAAAGAAAAATAATGATATAAATACACTATGCAGGACGATTCCTAATATCACTGCACTACTCTGTGATACTATGTCTAGTTATGTTACAAAATCGGACTTGATACTACCTAATATTTTGGTAGTTATAGTAATAATTATTATTGGTAATAATTTTTATATGATTGGGGTTTGCTTTGCTTCAGCTACACTCTCATTCATGAATCTGTCGAAATCTTTCCTAAAATATTTTCAAGTTACCTAGAACTGAATATTTGTAATATATTATTATTATTTATTAGATTTGTATGCCGCCCCTCTCCGCAGACTCGGGGCGGCTCACAACAGTGATAAAAACAATATATATTGACAAATTAAATAATTAAAATCTAAGATAACAATTGTACATTTAAAAATCTAAAAGCAAGGAACCCCAATATAAAAAAAACATACATACAGTCATATCATGCACTAGAACTACATAGGCAGGGGGAGATGTCTCAGTTTCCCCACGCTTGACGACAGAGGTGGGTTTTAAGTTGAAATAAATAAATACTTTATTGTCAATGTATGTATATACACAATATACCCATACAATAAAATTCACATGACGCCTAAAGACCAGTCCCAACACACATAACAATCCAAAAAAACCCATGCCCCACCCACCACAAATTCCCCACCCTGAACCACCCAAAAATCTACACAACAGACTAAGTAATACTGTCCAACAGCTCACTGATAATGACCCTTTAGTTCATTGTTAAGTGCAAATATAGCTCTGGGATAAAAACTATTCAGAAAACGTGTGGTCTGAGTTTTAATTGTTTTGTTAGTTTAAGTTAAACTGAATTTAAGTCTGAGAATGTATTATATTGCAAATGGTCTTTCCATTTATATGCCTTCAGAAACATTTATAATTGAATCACTTTCTCTGGCAAGCTTGTGGTTAGATATTCACATTAAGTAAATTGTATTGGGAAAGTTGGATTTAATTTTCCATACATTTAACTCAGTTTTTGGCTAAAATATGGAAGTTCTGAATTGAATTCCTTTTTGAATTTGGTTTGATAGATATTATTCCAATCCTTGAAATTTCAGCTAGTACTACGTAGGCCTTTGGGAGTAGAAGACACACATTTTAATGAAAATTAAACATCCATAATTAAAAATAAAAATAAATACTTACATGAATCTTTATATCACCATCAAGGATCTTGCTATTCTTTATAAACTCAGCTACACTCTCATTCATGAGTCTGTCGAAAGCTTCAACATATGGTGCTAGCTCTGTGAGGTAAAATGCTAAACTGAAAGAACTGGCCAAAATGTCAAATGAATATTTATGGTCTTTATTTCACATCTGAAAATGAAAATCTCATACAACTGGAAAGGAGTTTGTAAACACAATTGCTGCAGAAGCAAACATAGCTTTTGTTGTTAGCCACCCCGAGTCTACGGAGAGGGGCGGCATACAAATCCAATAAATTAAATTAAATTAAATTAAATTAAATTAATCAATGGAATGTCCAGATTATTCTTACATGGATTTTCTTTTTTCATACAGAGTAAGAATACTTGCTACATACTGTAGTATGGAAAAGCTACAATTATTAAATTTTGTAAAATAGATTTTCAATGAGCTGATCCCCATCTTCACATTTTAACACAAGATTCCTTTTCTGGAACCCATATACTTAAACCCTATCTACTTTTAAAGTAATTAAAGCAATTAAAGCAAGTAATAAAACATGTTTAGTTGATTAACATACATCTATTTCCCAAAATTCCCCTAAAATAATATCTAGTGGAAGCTATAAATCTGACTGAAAAGGATAATAGAAATAGTTTGCATATAAAACCATTTTGTTTTCTTATGCAAAAGAGAAGAGTTCTTTGAGAACTACTCGCTTGTACTATAATTCAACATGTTTCAATATATCTATGGACTGATTCACTTGATAAAGTAAATGTATAAAATGTTAAGGGAGAAGTGTCCATGTTCTAATAATCACCATCTCTATAGATGGAATCCAAGTAAATTGTTTTAGAAGTCCTTTTGCCTTTGGAATGAGAAACAAGCAACTCCAGTTTTACCCTCAATCTCTTGTACCTGCTATAATCAGACGTGAAATTCAAACTTTTCCCTAGCGGTTTTGTGGGCGTGGCTTGGTGGGTGTGGCAGGGGAAGGATAATGCAAAATCTCTTTCCCACCCTAACTTTGGGGCCAGCCGGAGGTGGTATTTGCCGGTTCTCCGAACTACTCAAAATTTCCGTTACCAGTTCTCCAAAACCTGTCAGAGCCTGTCAAATTTCCCCCCTGTTTCAAATATGCAGGTTCTTTTTTTTAAAGAAATGCAGACAATTAGTAAGCTCTTTAATAAGACTGGCATTTGAAGGAGAGAGGAACCAACTGTTTATTCAAAGTCATCGAGAGAGTATGCAATATCAAATCTGGCGGCTAACACCATGAATTCTTTGGAATTAATTGAATTTACCATCCTATGTTATTTCCCCCTATGTTATCATACAGCTGTGATGTGCTTCTTTGAGATGCACTGCCATGGAAAGAAACCAATGGAAGACAATGTGCAAAAAAATGAAATAAAAATAAACCTTAAACTACTTTTAATGGCCCAAGCACATGTTTAATCCAATGTCAAAACTTAGTAAACTTGAAAAATAATCTTGTAGAAAATAGGTATTTTCATATTTGCAATGCAAATATTTTCTGCTATTTTTTGTTTTACTGAACAGTAAATTATTTGTAGCAATCAAAACACTAATGTTGAAATATGCAAAGAAATTTAAACCATCACTAATGTGGATAATAGATGAATTACAAATCTTTTCTACCGAACATAAAATTACAATTCAAATGAAATATTAATATTCTTCATGGGTAACTTAAAAATATGATGAATGTAGTTGATTATGTTTTAGCTTTGACAACAAATGTTACCACATGACATTTAGTGTTCACTTTTCAAATAGTACATTTCTGAAACAATAAAATCATACCTCCATTGACTCCATTAATGGTTGCAGAAGTTCTCTGTGATTCTGATAACAGTGATTCAAGCCTAATTACAGCTTTTTCCAATCTTTCTATCAAAGCCACCTCTGCCATTCTGAAAAAAAGAGAGATATACCTAATACTACACACACACACATACACGACTCTTTATTACTTTTACAGGTAACTTAAGGTGGTGAACACATTCAATACACCTTCTTCCTATTTTCCCCACAATAACAATGCTGTGAGGCAAGTTGAGAGAGTGATGAGCCCAAGGTCACTATGCCAGCTTTCATGGCTAAGGCAGGTCTTGAACTCATAGTCTCTTGCTTTTTAACATGGTGCCTTAACCACTAGTCCAAATCTAGTTAATTTTCTGGATTCAAATACTTCCAAACACAGGGCTATCAGTAGTGCCAATCAGGGGCTTCAAAATGCCAAACATGATGAGGAAATCAGAACTTTGTCTAGAATAGAATGGAATATAAAATATAGAATACAGAAAACAGAATAAATAGAATCTGGAAGGGACCTTGGAGGTCTTCTAGTCCAGCCCCTTGTTCAAACAGGAGAATCTATATAATCTCAGACAAGTGACTGTCCAGCTTCTCCTTAAAAACCTCCAGTGATGGAGTGCCCATGATTTCTGAAGGCAAGCTTTTCCACTGGTTAATTGTCCTCAATGTTGTTGTGGTTAGCTCTGGCCCTGCTCCTGCCCCAAGGACTGTGGATGTGGGGGAGACATCCACATGCTGCAGGACTGTTTTGCCCCGGGTGGAATCTGCTGATGAAGGCTCCTCTGACCAAGAAGACATGAGTGACAGGGAGGAGGAGAGTGTGGCAGACAGCTCAGAAGGAGATCAATTATCTAGCTCCTCCTTGGATTCAGGACAACAGTTAATGATACAGCCACGCATGCGGAGAGTGATGCATAGGCAGCAACAACTGAGAGATTATTATCAAAGAAAACGAGGCCACCTGTGGTTGGGTGGGGCTGTGGTAATTAGTGAGGCTGCTATAAATAGCAGCCTGTGGGTTTGGCCATTGTGGAGGATTATCTGATCATTGTGTTTCGTGACTGCTTTGCTGACTTTGACCTTTTGTGTGCTGATTTTTCCCCGCTTTGAAACTAAACCAGAGCAAAGTGTGTTTCACTTTGTGAAAAAAGAAGGACTGTGAATTGCCTCACAGCTGCAAGCTAAGTATCACAGAACTGATAAGGGACTTGTACAAATTACCAGTTTGTTTGGAGACAAGTGCTCTTTGCTATCCCAAAAGAGGACTTGGTTTAAGTGAATTTTCATTATAAAGAACATTGTTTTGAATTTTCAAACGTTTGTGTGTCTGAAATTTGTACCTGTGAAGTTTTGGGAGGATTCTACCAGAGAGCCCGACAGAACAAATGTTAGGATTTTTCTCTGCCCTATGGTGCATTGGAGAATAATCTGTCCTCCTCTTCTTTGTGGCAGCCCCTCAAATACTGAAGTACTGCTATCACGTCGCCCCTAATTCTTCTTTTCTTTAGACTAACCAGACCCAAAATCTACAGCCACTCTTCATATGGTTTAGTCTCCAGGCCTTTGATCATCTTAGTTGCTCTTCTCTGAACGTTTTCCTAAAATCTCAACATCATTTTGCAGCAGGGTGACCAAAATTGGTTACAGTATTTCACGTGTGGTCTTACTAGGGTTTAGTAAAGTGGAATTAAAATTTAAAAGTGCACTGCATGCATTGTACACACGTGAAAATGGGTGAGGCTAAATCACCCAGCCATGCCCACCATTTTGAAACCAGTGACCATCACTAGAGATAGCACATGGAAGTGAATAAATGTTGCCAAATCACATCTTTTTAAAAATAAAATTCACTGTCAGTCCTGGAAGCTCTTTTCGTTGGAACTATGCCACATTTAGTGCCTGGGAAAATGGGAGGGTGGATTGCAAGGAGCCGGTGGAACATTAGCCATAACAACATTATTTTTTTCTGAGTCAAGGACACACAGCCTGCACCTGGATGGGAGTGACTGGGGCTATCTCCAGTAGGGATGTTGAAATGTGATGGACTTGTGGAGGCAGGGGAGGGTCTTTGATTTTGTTTTGAGTGGTGGAAACCCAGAACTCTCAGATATGGGTTTTCCCAGATGTACCAATATAACATCTCTAATAAAATAAAACTTTGAGGAACTGCTAGCCTTAGAGTCTTCTTTAGTTGGGGGTGTTGCTTGGAACACTGACAATAACATTTCAAGTCAGTTAGCATCTTAGAAGTAGAAAATATCCAGCCTTGGTTGAACTCCACAACTGAAGTTTTCACCTCAATTAAACTGTTTGTAAAATCACATTACTTGTGTTAACCACCTCATGAATGCCACAAAGTCTGTGTGATCTCCCAACAATTTAGCTAATAACTACTGTAAATAAGATATCTGTAATTTCTGCATTTTCTTTCTTTGTGATTTCAGTGTTTACAATTTGTTTTCAATGCAAAGTAGAAGGAAATGCCCCCAAATATGCATTGAAAGCCTGAGACACCTCACAAGGTGTCATCGAGTCTTCGGAGAGGGGTGGCATACAAATCTAATAAATAAATAAAGTGTTCTTTTTAGTTGTAAAATATATTAGATAGTGTTTACATTTTAGGAATTGAGACTGGATTATGGTAATAAATGGTTGCAGCTGTAAACTGACCATTCTTTACAATGGTCATTGAGTAAATGCTGCAGTCGTTATGCAAATCCATTTTCCCTATAAGAATTTTTAACCTTCTCTTATAATTTCATAAAATGCCACAAACGCAAGAGTATTTTTAAAATAATGCCTAAAGTCCATATGGTCTTTTCAAGTCCACAAGAATTTGCATATTCAATTCACGAGGAAGAATTTCCTTGTAACTTAAATCACTCCTCAACAAAAACAAAAAGCTTATAATATCTCCATAATTTTGATGGGCTGGGAGTTTCCTCCTGTTAAAAAGACTTAACATTAAAAACATTCCTGATTTAATCAAATTTTGGATATATATACTACTCAAAAAATAAAGGGAACACTCAAATAACACATCCTAGATCTGAATGAATGAAATATTCTCCTTGAATATTTCATTTGCACAACTAGTCCATTTGCACAACAGCATATGAAACTGACTGTCAATCAGTTTTGCTTCCTAAGTGGACAGTTTGATTTCACAGAAGATTGATTTACTTGAGCAGTGTATATTCATATGAGGAAGGGAGGGAGGCAGGGAGAGAGGAAGGAAGGAAGGAAGATTTTTTTCACCTATCTTTTGATGCTGTAATGAGTATTTTTAAAATACACGGCTGATTTAAAGTTACCAAGGCAACTCTTTTCTAATTATCCGTATAACATTTAGTGCTGCTTTTTTGAATCATCATGCACAGATGCTTATTTTTTATTTGTTTTACTTTCTCTTTACAGCCAATAAAAGGTAACATTTTATGTATCCCCTGTATCAAGAGTTATGTAAAGTACAGAGGGCATCTTTTGCTACGCACTAAAATAAGCCTAATCAAATACAGTGGAACCCCGACATAAGAGCTGCTCTACTTAAGAGCAACTCGAGATAAGAGCTGGGAGGGGAGAGATATTTTTGTTCTACTTACAAGCCCAAATTCGAGATACAAGCGCCAAGGAGCTGTCTCCTGAAGCCAAACGCTAACTTCCGCGTTCGGCTTCAGGAGACAGCAGCGAAGCGGCGCGCGTGTTTTAAAAGGTTGCAGCTGGCTCGGGGGGGTGTTTGCAGCTTTCTTTCTTGCTCTTTTTCTTTCTCTCTTTTACCTTCCCTTCCTCTATTTCTTCTTTTCTTTCTCCTTCCCACCTTCTTCCCTCCCTCCCTCCCTTCACTCATTCCTCTCTTACTCTCCCCTTTCATAAGTTTCCTTGCTTCCTTCCTCTGTTCCTGTCCCTTCCCCCTTTCTTTCTTTCTTTCTTTCTTGCTCTTTTTCTTTCTCTCTTTTACCTTCCCTTCCTCTATTTCTTCTTTTCTTTCTCCTTCCCACCTTCTTCCCTCCCTCCCTCCCTTCACTCATTCCTCTCTTACTCTCCCCTTTCATAAGTTTCCTTGCTTCCTTCCTCTGTTCCTGTCCCTTCCCTCTTTCCTTCCTTCCTTCCCACCCTCCGTCCATTCATTCACCCATTCCTCTCTTGATCGCTTAAAGCCGGTCCCTGGTGCAAAAAGGGTTGGGGACCTCTGTCCTACAGGATTGGGTGGCAGAGAAGTTGAACATATGTAAATTTAAAAGTTTAAGAAAGTTTACAAGTTAAGTGAAAGAAACTTCATTATTCATTTATATGTACATGTACATTTCTTCATTAAAAACATGTCTTTCTGCATAATTTAGACTAACTTTGTGAGTTTTTTGAGGGCTGGAACCAATTAAAATTATTTACATTAATTCCTATGGGGAAAAGTCGTTCGAGATAAGAGCTGCTCGACTTAAGAGCCCAGGTCCGGAACGAATTAAACTCGTATCTCGAGGTACCACTGTATTCTGAAGTGCTTGCAATCCAATTAATTAATGCCACAAATCCAATTACTGGAGGGAAACAAAAGTTGCTAATATCCAATAACAGCATGGATTCCAGTATATCATTCATTCATGAAATTTGTATGCCACCTGACTCTTGGCCACTCTAGGAGGTCTATATCATAGTTAATGGAATTTAATGAATCAAAGAAAAATGAATGACAAGTCCATAATATCTTCTATTCCATTCAGAATTCCAATAAATGTAAAAATGTGCAAGATTATTTTGAAAGTTACGGTAATAAGAAAAACTTTTACCAGAACTTAATCCAAGTCATAATTAAACCATAATTATTACAAATAATGAACAGAAAAAAATAAGATAAACATGATTGTTTAAAAATATGCATTGTTCACATTTCTGTGTTTCAACCAGACAAATTTTCTGATGAAAATTACAAGTATATTTCAAGCATCTTACGATGCTTAGCTTCAAAGAAACAGCAAATAATTCTGCAATTCATAGTATAGCCCTTTTCATCCTGCATATAAGCAGACTAAAATAATTTTTAAATGCTCCCTAGTTTACACTTTAATATTTGCAGGGAAATCTGATTTAGCTATAGTTTGCTTGGCTTGAAGTAAATACAGTAATAAGGAAAATCAGAAGGAGAAAGAAGAATAATTTAGTGTTCTGTGCCCTGAATAATCTAGTAGTAGATCTCTCTCTCTCTCTCTCTCTCTGTGTTTTTGTAGATTTTCATGGGTATAGGTATGTAGGTCTTGGCATATTCGGGTCTTTTCCCGTGTAAGGTTGACAGACTCCTGGCAACGTTTCAACGAGGTCCCACTCGTCATCTTCAGGCTGGTGCTTTCGGCTTTGTGCTTCTATAAATACTGGTGTGGCAGCAGCTGAGCCAGCACTCTACACCCACCCACCAGTATTTATAGAGGGATGGCAGCTCAGACCATGCTTTGTATGTCTGAGCACAAAGCTGAAAACACCAGCCTGAAGATGACGAGTGGGACCTTGTCAAAACATCGTCAGGAGTCTATCAATCTTACACGGGAAAAGACCTGAATATGCCAAGACCTATGTATCTATATATTAATCAAGATTATAATAAATATATATAATAAAAAGGAAGCTGTGATGCTCCTTCATTATACCAGGGTGACTCAACAAAAAAAATCACACATAACTCTTCCCTGGTACAAGCTGATACAGGAGATAATGGCTAAGGCCACTGCCTTACAAGGCAGAGGCCCCAGGTTCAAATCTCAGTAAGGGTTTGGCTACCTGATGAAGGCAAATAAGACTAAAATAGATCTATAGTACATGCACATATATACACAAACACACACACAAAGTTAAGTAAGCTACTTGTCAATAGCCAGAATTTTAAATTAAAAAAACTTTCTATATCTCACAATATACCAGAAGGGTTTGGTTAACCATGACAATTCAGACTTACAACCACAATTGAGTCCAAAGTTTCTACTGTTAAGTGAGACACTTGTTAAGTTAGTTTTGCCTCATTTTACAATTGTTCTTGTCACAGTTAAGTGAATCACTGCAGTTGGTAAATGAGCAACCCTGGATTTAAATGTACCTGGCTTGCCCATTGACTTTGCTTGTCAAAAGCTTGCAAAATGGGGAATCACGTGACCTTGGGGTACAGCAACCATCATAAATATGAACCAGCTGCCAAGCATCTGAATTTTGATCACGTGATCGTAACTGTGAAAAATGGTCACAAGTCACATTTCTCAATGCCGTTGTAACTTTGAATGGTCACTAAACTGTTCTAAGTCGAGGATTACCTGTACAGAGAAGAATTTTGTTTTTAATAAAACCATGCCAATGATGATGGTGTTATCTGCAGGCAAACATCCAAGCTCAGAGAACACTACACTAAGGATTCTACACAGAAAATTTCATTGAAAAAAAAAGATTCTGTTCTACCTACCAATAACAGAGATAACACAGTTCTTGAGGCAAGTGCAACTCTTGGTGGCTTCACAGATACACCTGTGTACTTTTCTTAATAATGGCACAATCCCACTTTTTATCTTTGGAAATTGAAATCATTCCGAATACTTTATTAAAATGATTGAAGCATGGAATTGTACTTTTTTATTATATTAGTTCTCAAATACAGCACGCAATCAAGAGGCAAACTAGTTTATCCTTATTTGGAAATACAGTAATTGTCATTGCAAATTGTTAACCTAGTTTTACATCTCAATATACTGCATGCTCGTAAGAGTGGGCTGCTTTTTCATTTTGGAATGAGCTACTTTCTAAACATTTAACGCTAACCCACATCAGGCTAAATTCCATGGTAGCAATTTTAGGATTCTGAATTCCAAGGGGGCTTTTTGTTATTTTTAATATGCACCCTTTTGGAGTGATTCATGGCATACTAAAAGTCTTAGGTTGCTGTTTTTAAAAAGGGAGAGATCATAGTAGCAGGAGTAGGCAAGTGGTGGTTATACAAAGAATAGAGTAGAATAGAATTCTTTATTGGCCAAGTGTGATTGGATTCACAAGGAATTTGCCTTTGGCTCTCAGTGTATATAAAAGAAAAGATACACCTGTCAAGAATATATATTTACAGTATATGTTATATATATGTACAGGTATGTATATAACATATTTTTACTGATAATGAAAAGGGAGACTAGTATAGATGTATTTCAAACTATTTTGCTCTCATCAACTAGCCATACCCTTACCGGGTTTTTTGAACCTGGGAAGTCTGCCTGTAAGGTAGTAGCTTTAACCTCTAGACCACAGGTTCTCCTCCTGTCTTTCTCTCTCACACACACATACACCTGTGTGTGTGTGTACTATGTATGTATGTATTCATACATGTATGTATATGTATGTATTCATACATGTATGTATATGTATGTATTCTTCTTTCTGTCCAATCATCCTGGTATCCCCAAACATGGGAGGGAGCACACTGCTTCTTTTTTGCCACTTGGGCCAGCCATTTAATTTTTATAGCCAACAAACTATATTCTATATGTGTAACATATCTTTGCTGATAATGAAAAGGAAGGGAGACTATTATAGAGCTATTTCAAGCTATTTTGCTCTCATCAGCTTATGACTAGTCAGATGAGAGCAGAATAGCTTAAAAGAGATTTATACCTTCCTTTTCATTATCAGCAAAGGCATGTTATATCTACACATATGTATGCATGTATGCAAGTATATAAGTAACATTTTCGGTGATAATGAAAATATACAGAAAAAAACAAATTTTTGTCAGAATATACATATATTCAGAATATATATATATATATTTACATACCTACACACATACATGTGTGTAGGTATGTAGGAAACAAGCATTTTTAAAAATATTATTCATGAAAGCCCTCATCATAACAAAATGACTAGGCCTCCTTTCTTTTCTTTTTTCCTCCCTGATGACCCAGAGCGGGGGGCGGCCATCAGTTTTCACCCATGGTTGATTCTCGCGAGGCCGCCAGCTCCAAGGAGATGACATCCCACCGGGCGAAAAGTACGTTCTCCGCAGGTAGACCAGAGGGCTGCGAGCTCAGCGTGTCACACAACGGGCGCCGTGCCGCATTGGTGCCGTGGCGGTGCCAGCAGCACCTAATTTTCACACCCCCCCCCACTTCCCTCAAATCCCTTTCCGGAAAGGGGACTTCCCGCCCAGACACCTGCAGCGGACCTGCCTCCACTCTTGGTGCAGGCCCCTCGCCTCAAATGGGCGGGGAGAGACCGGCAATGCAGCAGCGGGAAGGAGGGCGACCTAGATTGCTTTTCTAGACCGCAGGAGCGCCCGTTCCTGTCAATCGGGGCCCGGGTCTCCAGCAACCTCATGCAGAGGTGCGCGCGCACACACATTCATACACACGCGCCCGCGCCCGCGCCCAGCCTTGCTCGCCTCGCCGGGAAAGCCCCCCACGCGTCCCCCTCCCCTCCACCAGCGCAGTTGTCTTCCCGTAGCCAAGCCCCTCTTAACATCTCCCGTCTGGCCAAAACGCAACCTTCCACCCCGCCACCCCTATGCCCGTCCCCGCCTTGCCCCATAAAGCTGGAGCCGCTCCGCCCGTCCCGCCGCCGGCTGCTCTTTGCGTTACCTGCTCTGAGGAGCCGCGGCGCGTCTTTCTCTTCTATCTCCACACACACACCAGGAAAATCCGTAGGCGCTTTCCCCCTCCCCCTCCTCAGTATGAAGGGTGGGCGCTCACACACACACACAAAAGAAGAAGCCCAAAACGGGGCTTTTTTTTTTTTTTTTTTTGCTGCTGCGGCCCTGGAAGTTCCCGACAGCGCCAAATAAAGTCAAGTCCAGCGGGAGAGCGCGAAGAGGGTGGCGGCGGCGGCAGAGGGAGGGAGGGAAAAAAAACACCACGAGGAGGTGGTGTGTGTGTGTAAAGGCACCGAGCGGAAGGCGTGTGCGTGACAGGTTTCCCAGCGGCGGCGCGGCCGCCGGCTTTGCTAAGGCGCTGAAACTGAAGGGGAAGAAGCCCCCTCAGGCCAAGGCCTCAGGGAAAAAGGCTGGTCAGGGAAGAGTCTGAACTCGTAAGGGAGAAGCAAGTGCTGGGGAAATTATTGAGGCTTCATGAACGGAAGGGAAGAAGTTTACGGCCCTTCCTTCCAGTCTCTGGTTTCTTGCTCTGCGAGGTCCCGTTCCCAGGCAGTGCCAGATTGAAAGTGCCACAAAGGAAGAAGGGTGCGTGCAGAAATCGGTTGCCTTGTGCAATTAAAGCTTTTATCTATCTATCCCACTTATGACTGTATGACTATAACTTGTTGCTTGTATCCTTAAGATTTTTATTAATATTGTTTCTCCATTGCTTATTTGACCCCTATGGCAATCATTAAGTGTTGCACCTCATGATTCTTGACAAATCTATATTTTCTTTTATGTACACTGAGAGCATATGCACCAAAGACAAATTCCTTGTGTGTCCAATATTATTCTATTCTATTCTATTCCATTCCATTCCTTTCCATTCAAATCCCATCCATCCATCCATCCATCCATCTATTTATTAATTAAGCCACCCAACTCCATTCAGACTGGCTGGAGACGAGTACAACATCTAAAACAATGTGAAAACAGTAAAATGCCCATAGAAAAAAAGAGAATACAAATCATTCATATCTTTTGGGCAGAGTGAGGTGGTGTTATATTGCTCAAAATGGCCCCAGTTCTGCCAGCAGAGCCAGGCTTTCATGGCTTGGCTTTCGGGATGGCCATTAGGGTGCAGGCAGTACAGACCTCCAGGGACAGCTGGTTCCAGAAGGCCAGTGCCGCCACAGAGAAGGCCCTCATGCGGCCCCTCCAACTGACGCTATTTAGCCAATGGGATCCGGAGGCCAACCCTGGGTTATACTCAATCAGTCTTTGGGAGACTGCCTTGAAGCAGCCTTATCCAAGTGAACTTACAAATAAGAATGTGATGGGTGCGACTCCCATGAAAACTATGTTGGTTAGAAATGGGCACTCCACTCCACATCTGGAGGGTGACAGCGTTGGGAAGGCTGCTGTGGTGCTATCCGTGGCCACAAGGAATGTGCATAACAATTTCCTTGAAATTTTCACCGTGTTTCCATTCATCAGTTCCTCTTTTTTTTTTTTTTAATCCATCACTCAACCAATGACAGGTCAATATTAACATTTAAAGGGAAAGGGTTAAAAACACATACTATAATGACAGATTAGATTCACTTTTTAACTGGAATGTAGGCACATTGATAGAAAATCATGTGCCTGTATTATTCTTCCTATTTTTAATCAAAGCAAATTTTAAAATAATTTCAGATTAGAAGCATAAAACCTAGGGCAGCCCTGCTAGAAAAAAACATGAGGAATATTTATAAATACGTGCAATGTGAGGATGCCCTAAGAGAGACTTAAAAAGAAAACATTGAATGTTAATTGTGTTCACACTGTCACATCTACTTTACTCTTACTTATTTATTTAGGATAATTATATCCTCCACTTCCTTTCTCAGAAGAGATACTCACAGCTGTTAGTGTTTTTCAATAAATAAAAAGCATTCCCTTGCTTCAAACCCTGTTTATAGCTCAGGTGGAATTTCTGTTCCCTTAGAAAAGAGCCTTTGACAGCTAAGCTGCATCTATAAAAGTAGTTCCCACTGTGGGAGGGAGAGTTATGGAATGTATCTAAATCTGGAATACCAGAGCACAAAATGTCTCAGTTCCAGAAATCTGCAAACTATGAAATGGCACTAGATGCAGGATTGCTACAGATAGTGACTATATTTCCACCACTGTACTAGTACTAATTCATCCTAAAGGAATAATAGTTTACTAATAGTAATACAATGGTACCTCTACCTAAGAACGCCTCTACTTACGAACTTTTCTAGATAAGAACTGGGTAGTCAAGATTTTTTTGCCTCTTCTCAAGAACCATTTTCCACTTACAAACCCTAGTCTCCGAAACTGTAACCAGAAAAGGCAGGGAGAAGCCTTCGTGGGGCCTCTCTAGGAATCTCCTGGGAGGAAACGGCCGGAAAAGGCAGGGAGAAGCCTCTGTGGGGCCTCTCTAGGAATCTCCTGGGAGGAAACGGCCAGAAAAGGCAGGGAGAAGCCTCTGTGGGGCCTCTCTAGGAATCTCCTAGGAGGAAACAGGGCCTCCACCCTCCCTGCGGTTTCCCCAATTGCACACATTATTTGCTTTTACATTGATTCCTATGGGAAAAATTGCTTCTTACAAATTTTTCTACTTAAGAACCTGGTCACGGAACGAATTAAGTTTGTAAGTAGAGGTACCACTGTACATTACAATTACAACAATCAGTGGAATGACTTGCCCCAGAAGTTGGGGCAAGTTGTGGGTACTTCAACACTGGAGACTTTTAAGAAGAGATTGTACAACTATTCGTCTTAATTAGTACAGTATAGGGTTTCCTGCTTGAGCTGGGTATTGGATCATTAGAAGATCTGCTAGGTCCCTTCCAAATCTGTTATTCTGTTAAATCAGTACTATCCCCCAAAATGAAGTCAATACAATGAAAAGTCTTAAGGAATATCCCCACAGTGTAGCAAATACATTCCCACATATGTGTATGATCAAATATTTCTTTACAAGTAGGTTGACTTGTTTTTTCTGCAGTACTGCACACTTACTGAAGTGTGAAAAAAGTATATTCCTGTCTTTCATCCCACCAGAAAAATCTCCAAATCTTGAAGGCTGAAATTTGAAACTACCTGAATTGGAAACTGACAATGAATCTGAGCGAAACATTAACACTTCACAGTTGTGTGGATGACTTAGAAAGCAAAGTGATGGGAAGGGGACATCGAGAGGGTGAGTTCATAATGTGAATTTTCTGACCTTAATATACTGTATCTATAAAGCCAAGATGTTGCTGTAGTTTGGGAGCTAATTTGAACCATATCCGAACGTTCATCTTAATTTCTGTACAGTTTGTTTTAATTCAAGATTTTTGTGGGTTCTGCTCTTAGTTTAGAACAAATGTTGGCAAACACATTTTGTAAAGGGCCAGATCCTGCCTTTTCTTGACTCTTGGTGTGCGGCTGGCAGGCCGGCAGGCCGAACAGTCTGGCAGGCATTAGATAGCACCAACTCTCCAGCAAGGAGGTTGTAGATAGACTGTTGCTAAGGCCCAGGATCCTCAGTCCCAACCCATTCCTGTCCTGGGAGCTCAGCTGGGCTCCAGCCTGGCAATTTGTCTGTCCATTCTTACTTGTAGGCTGTATTAACAAGTTGTAGTTTTCTGTCCCCTGGAAAAGACAATCTGAACAAAGCCTTTACATTTATGTTACAGTGTTCCTTCGATTTTCGCGGGTTCGAACTTCGCGAATAGCCTATACCACGGTTTTTGAAAAAATATTAATTAAAAAATACTTCGTGGGTTTTTTTCTATACCACGGTTTTTCCCGCCTGATGACATAATACGTCATTGCCAAACTAATATTTTTTGCAAATAAATAACAAAAAAAAATTATTGTTAATAAATAATTATGTTTGTAAATATCAGGATCACTAAGTGTCTTATTCAATGGTGAGTACCAGTAATAATGGTGAGTAAATGGTTGTTAAGGGAATGAGAAATGGTAATTTAGGGGTTTAAAGTGTTAAGGGATGGCTTGTGATACTGTCTATAGCCAAAAATGGTGTATTTACTTCTGCATCTCTACTTCGTGGAAATTCGACTTTCGCGGGCGGTCTTGGAACGCATCCCCTGCGAAAATCGAGGGAACACTGTATATGAGCCTCAAGAACAAATGAGAAAAATCTTGGCTAAACAATTCCAAATAATCAGCTGTAGGGAACTACTCATTCTTTTGCCACATTGCACCCGAGATGGTGATAGGAGCAACATGATCTGCTCTCTTTAAAGCAGTCTGGGCTGGTGCTGCAAAGGGAAGGCTTAGGCTGTGGAAGAATCTCTATGGTGCTTATACTGACCCCAGAATACTGGTAAGAGCAGGGATCTGTATATTCACCCTGCATAGCAAATAAATAAACATTATATTATAGATAGAGGCATAATTTCAACTACTTCCTTCCAAGGAACTAGAAATCCAGTAAACTGTTTCAAAATAGAATAGAATAGAATTCTTTATTGGCCAAGTGTAATTGGACACACAAGGAATTTGTCTTGGTGCACATGCTCTCAGTGTACATAAAACAAAATATAGATTTGTCAAGAATCGTGAGGTACAACACTTAATGATTGTCATAGGAATCAAATAAGCAATGAAGAAACAATCAATATTAATAAAAATCTAAGGATACAAGCAACAAGTTACAGTCATAAGGTCCTAAGTGGGAGGGAAAGGGTGATAGGAATGATGAGAAAAAAATAGTAGAAATAGAAGTGCAGACTTAGTAAAAAGTTTGACAGTGTTGAGGGAATTATTTGTTTAGCAGAGTGATGGCATCTGGGAAAAAACTGTTCTTGTGTCTAGTTGTCTAGCAGTACTCTGTAGCGATGTTTTGAGGGTAGGAGTTGAAACAGTTTATGTCCAGGATGTGATGGGTCAGTAAATATTTTCACCGCCCTCTTTTTGACTTGTGCAGTATACAGTATTATGTATACAGTATACATAAATGAAATGCAGTTTCTCACTCTTCATTGGTAAGTGTCAAGTACCAGGAAAGTCAACAGATTTTCATGCTCGGAAGCAAAAAACACAAAAAAATCCTTGTGTGAGATTTCGCTTCCTGCACATGTGCAGAAGCCGAATCTCACGTGTGTGTGCTCATGCATGCATCGGGGACACTGACATGCGTGCACATCTCCATTTTTCTTACCGGGATGGTGTACAGGACCATTCATGCTGCAGCCCAATACTGGGCTCCATCCAATTTGCATCAGCTCTCCATCCACTGTAACACCAGAAAAATTAACGAGTAGTCTTTTGATCTTCCAAAGCTTGCCTTGCAAAATAATTTTCAAGACCTCTGCTACTTCTGAATCACAAATTTCTTGGCAATGATGGAGAAATGATTTGCCATTTCATTTTTTCCAGGATGTTTTTCAATTCAGATAAAAAGTGTAAAATAAAGATGATCATAGGCCTCTAGGATGTGAAATGCTAATGTTCTCATTCCTAAGGTTCATCCTTGTATCCCCAAGTGATCCAGAAGTTGTGGCCTACTCTCTTAATGATATCCTTGCTGTAAGGTTTCCATAGTTCAGTTGCTTGTTTGGGTATTTATTTATTTGTTTTATTTTATTGGATTTGTATGCTGCCCCTCTCCGAGGACTCGGGGTAGCTCACAGCATATACAGAAAAACAAGAATAATAGCAATCCAATTAATACATTTAAAAAACAATCTTTAAAATTCTAATTAAAATATCATTAGTATCATTCATTCAACAATCCAACTAAAGCATTCATTGGTCAGGGGGGAAGATCTAAGGAACCCCAGGCCTGGCAGCAAATATGAGTTTTTAAACTCCTCCGGAAGGCGAGGAGGGTGGGGGCTGTGCAAATCTCCAAAGGGAGCTGATTCCAGAGGGCCAGGGCCTCCATAGAGAAGGCTCTTCCTCTGGTTCCCGCCAACTGACATCTTTTGGTTGACGGGACCCTAAGGAGACCAACTCTGTGGGACCTCACCGGTCGCTGGGATTCGTGCGGCAGAAGGCAATCTCAGAGATATGGGATTCGTGTGGCAGAAGGCGGTCTTGGTATGTTTAAAGACCTGTCAAGAGAGTAGAATATGTAATCTTGGGATCAGTGTAGGAAATTAATTTGACAAATAAGCTTCTGGAATTGGCTGATCACTAAGAAGGTTTCTTCTATTGACCTTAGATCCCAAACATGTTCCTCTTAACATAGGCAGTCTTTCAGATAGTCAAGTGCTAACAGTGATTGGCTACCAAAATTTTTACTACCACACTGTGGGCGTGGCTTATGCATTTTGTTTCAACATCTTTCAGTGCAAATTGGGTGCTTGGGGTGGAGCTCCAACTTTTGCTACCGGAACTGCGTTCCTGACCGTTCCCGTAGGAGCCCATCACTGGGTGCTAAACTCTGTAAGCTTTAAAGAGGAAACTATTGGCAGCCTTCCAAACTTCCTCTACGGGGTGCATTGCTTTGGAAGGAGAGATGGTTATTTTAATAATTCAGTGTATTAAAAATGAAATGCTGCAATATTAAAAACGATACCCATGCACTGGAGTCAGTGAAAATATGTTAGGTTTTCTGCTAGGGTATTCTAATTATACTGATGATTTGTTATAAATTTTTATCAGTTGAATGCAAATTAAACAGATATTATTATTTCAGTGCAAAGTCTGTTTTGAATGAAGCTTGATTTGTGATAACGTCATAGACCCCTACATGGATTTAGGGCATTGGGGAGGGCAGATTTGAAACAGTTTTATTTTTTACTTTTTATTTTTTACTTTTCAGTACTACTTTTCATTTCTTAATGGTCTCCTATCCAGCAGATAACCACTTCTGATCAGGGGCAGATTGCTATTACTATTGCTATTACTGCTGCTACTGCTGCGCTGCGTGTACAGCTTTGGTTCTCTTGCGCGCATGCGCGTTCCTGCGTGTTTTTTGCTTCTGAGCATGTGCAGGAAGCAAAAGTGAGCTGAAATCTCAAGAGGGGACGCCCATGGGATTACAGCATTTTTTTTTTGCTGCTGTGCATGCGCAGAAGCAAAAAAATTGCCCAAATCTCACACGTGTGTGCGTCCCCTTGAGAGATTTTGCTTATGCGCATGAAGTAAAAATATGCTTGGACGCACGCGCACACAGGCAAGATAACTGAAGCTGCGTTTGCAGCGAACTTGTGCTACCGATGCACCATCGTTCTACAGTATCGGTAGCAACCCACTACTGCTTCTGATACTGCTTAATTTTCCAGGGTCAACTAAGCTTAATAAAGCTCTTCCAACAGGCCATACATTTTAAGATTCCCTTTTTTTATGAAACCCACTGGATGCTCTTGTGTGTTACTCTTTTCAGAGAATACAGTGATACCTCGTCTTACAAACGCCTCGTCATACAAACTTTTCGAGATACAAACCCGGGGTTTAAGATTTTTTTGCCTCTTCTTACAAACTATTTTCACCTTACAAACCCACCACTGCTGCTGGGATGCCCCACCTCTGGACTTCTGTTGACAGCGAAGCACCCGTTTTTGTGCTGCTGGGATTTCCCTGAGGCTCCCCTCCATGGGAAACCCCCCTCCGGACTTCCGTGTTTTTGTGATGCTGCAGGGCAATCCCAGCAGTGCAAAAACGGGTGCTTTGCTGGCAACGGAAGTCCGGAGGTGGGGTTTCCCAGCGAGGGGAGCCTCAGTGAAATCGCAGCATCACAAAAACACAGAGGTCCGGAAGTGGGGTTTCAAGGACTTTGGTGTTTTTGCTAGGAGCAAAGTCAATGGGGAAACCAGATTCACTTAACAACCGTGTTACTAATTTAAGAACTGTAGTGATTCACTTAATGAATGTGGCAATAAAAGTAATAAAATGGGGCAAAACTCACTTAACAAATTTCTCACTTAGCAACATAAATCTTGGGCTCAATTATGGTTGTAAATTGAGAACTACCTGAACAGTTTCCTGGGGTTGAAATTAGATTGTTCTTGAAATTAATACAGGTATGGTAGATTTCAATTTACGACAGATCATTTAATGATTGTTAGAAGTTACAGTGGCCTCAGAAAGTGTGCTTTATAGTCCATTAACTTTCTGGCCCATAAAACACTTACAGCCATTGTAAAAAAAAAAATTACACTCCTCTGTGCGGTTATGTTACGACATTTTAGGCACTTAGCAATCTGCTCACATTTAGGACCAGTTGCGGCATCCTATGAACACATGACCACAATTTATGATATTTTTGCCAGTTTCCCGTCCCTGTTGTAGGATAAATTGAAGACCAGCTGTAGCATTGTATTTATTTCTCATTGTCTACTACAACATCCCCTCTATGGATTTATGTGTGTGATTTCTATGATTTCATGTTTTCTTTCTGTCGGCAGAAGGCTACATAAAAGGGACTGATTATTTTTTCCAATGGAAAGCAACCTCTGCTAATCCTTCTGAATCCCAGTACAGTCCTTTGTCTGCCTTCAAATCTAACTTCAGTGTGGGGGTGCTATGTTACCATGCTAGAAAGACTGCAAAATGAATAAGAAGCCTACTAATTGTTGTATCCCCATGCATTCTTTCTGCTTTTCCTACAGATAGAGTACACATTTTGTAGCACTTAAATAATACAAACTTTCTGTGAGTCCTCCAATCTAGAAAAATACATTCCTGAAGTGTATCTGCACTTCAATCAGATACCTAATTGCATTATAATTTCTCTGTGTCAAATATACTAGATGATCTCATTTGAAAATATAAGGTGCTATGTCATAGTATTTTGTTTCTTTAAACATGGCTGACATAGTTTTCCACATAACATTTCTTATTAATAGAATCATGCGTGAAGCATGATATACACAACACTATAAGTTCATGTAGAAGGTGTGCAGATTTGTTTTAACACAAGTATACATAAAAAGCAATTGTCAACCTAGTGTTCATTATGAAGGGAATGTTTAATTCAATTCATTTTGGGTACTATTAAGGAAATGTCCATATATTCCTTGGCCACAATATGGAAATCCTATTTCCTTCCTCTAGGATTTTTTTTTGTACTTCCCAGTTTATACTTCTGCTCTGGTATTTTTTGCTAGTCTTCCATGCAAGTACTATCAAGGTTTGTCCCTGCTTAGCTTTAAGATCATTCAAGGTTAGTAATACATACTCTGGAACTTTTGGGAAACTTGGTGTGATCCAACAAATAAAGATAATACAGTGTTCCCTCGATTTTCGAACTTCGCGAATGGCCTATACCACGGTTTTTCAAAAAATATTAATTAAAAAATACTTTGCGGGGTTTTTTCTATACCACGTTTTTTCCTGCCTGATGACATCATATGTCATCGCCAAACTAACAATTTTTGCAAATAAATAACAAAAAAAATAATTATTGTTAATAAATAATTATGTTTATAAATATCAGGATCACTAAGTGTCTTATTCAATGGTGAGTACCAGTAATAATGGTGAGTAAATAGTTGTTAAGGGAATGGGAAATGGTAATTTAGGGGTTTAAAGTGTTAAGGGATGGCTTGTGATACTGTTCATAGTCAAAAATGGTGTTTTTACTTCCGCATCTCTACTTCATGGAAATTCGACTTTCGCGGGCGGTCTCGAATGCATCCCCCGTGAAAATCGAGGGAACACTGTACTACATTCATGATACTTATTGCTTTTTATTTTTGTAAGGTTCTGTCAATGAATATAAGTACGGCTTTGGATTCTGGGACTGCCATCCCGCTCTTTTTTGGGGTGGGTGGGGTGCTGTAAGCCACAATGACAATGTAATGCCAATTTTCTTCCCTCCCCCTCCAAATGAACATTTTAAACTTTGGAATCTATTAATTTTAAGGATTGCTAGTTTTATTTAAATTTCAGAGTTGTTTTATTCACTTTTAGCTTTTCTTGGAGAAAAGTACAGTATGCTTTCAGTATGAAAATAAAATAACAGCACACCTTAATTATACAGCAATAATCAGTGAACTGAGACATCATTTTAAATTCCTAAATATATAATTAAAGAAAAATAAAACATATTTCAAACAACTCTAAGAATACTTTTAGTAAATCAGTTCCCAGTGTTTTCTCTCTGAGTTTTCTAAGTCCCATCTCAACTCTGAAAAACCTTCACGTTTCAGTGATAGATAATAAATATAATGCATAATTAAATTGAGGTAATTTGTTTTGATGAAACTCTGCATAATAAAAAAATACACCTAGATATACATAGCATCAGTCCCCTAAATTTTACCTCTTTCGATACTGTAGCACAGTGATGGCGAACCTATGGCACGGATGCCACAGATTGCAGATTTAGCCATATCTGCTGGCACACGAGACGTTGTCCTAGCTCAGCTCCAGCATTCATGTATGTGATGGTCAGCTGATTTTTGGTTCACAGAGGCTCCGGGGGGATGGGGGAGGGCATTTTTATCCTCCCCGGCTCCATGGAAGCCTTTGGGGCCTGGGGAGGGTGAAACCAGCCCACTAGGCCCACCAGAAGTTGAGAAATAGGTTGTTTCTGACCCCCAGAGAGCCTCCAGGGGATGGGAAAGTGTTTTCACTTGAATCACGGGTGTGGGCACTCGGGTATGCGTGATAAGCGTGCATGCACGCTCTTTTCTGCACCCGGGGGGGGAAAAGGTTCGCTATCCCTGCTGTAACACAAGGGAGGTAATCTTGGAATGTGGGATCATATGGATACACACAGATCTGTGGCCATTTATTTAGAACGGTGGTCTCCAATCTCCAACTGGGAGGGAGGCGATAGGGATGGTTTCCACATGCATGTGCTGCTTTTAGAAATGCAGCATCACATACTCACCCATCACATCCATAATCCGGCTCCGAATGGGCTGCAGCCCAGCATGGATCAGTGGGTTGGGGAGCCCGATTTAGAAAATATTTAACGTCTGTCTGCCCCAGTAAGACACTCAGGATAGTGTGCGTGTCAGTTGTGGTGCTTTTGGAAATGCAAAAATAAAACTATATTCTTTCTGAATGAGAACAGTGGGGGTTTTTAAAATGGATTTTATGAGATATGGAACAAAGTGTATACATGGATAAATAAGAAGAAATATTAAAAGTAAAAATAAATAAATAAATAAGAGAATTGTATTAGTAGAGATATGATTTAAGTGTTATATTAGAATTAGTAGGGATAAGATTTAAGAGTTATGCTAGAATTAGGTCATGTATGAAGATTTATTATAAAAAGTCAAACAATTTTCTTCTTTTCATTTAAGGTAATAAGTTGATTTTAAGCATTTTTTGAATGTATTCTTTTTTCTGTATTGAAATTTTATTTCTAGAATAAGCGGGGAAGATACAATCCCATTCTTATGATAAATGTATGCTTGTCAGTTTTGTCTATTTTAAGAAAATTAATAAAATTTATTGGAAAATAAATAAATAAATAAAATGGATTTATAGGTCCGATTCCAATTTTTAGAGGAATGGCATGATGGTGTTCTACAACTTAATTATGCATTGCAGGTAACAGCACTTGTTTAAAATTTAATTTGACCGCACTGCATAAATAAATAAATAAATAAACAAACAAACAAATAAATAAATAAATAAAGCAAAGCAAGTAACAATTCATTTGTCTCAATCAACCTTTTAAAAACCATGAAACAGTGGTTTACTCAATAGGGGGACTCTGAAATGCATTTTAAGATGTCTTGATGCATTAAGAAATTTATTTTGTATACAATTGTAAAAAGTTTGGATTCAATGACATTTTTATTATTTTAATACAAGTGTATAGATTAGAAGATCTGAAACATTATAAAGCAATATACATAATAAATAACATGCTCAGTAGTCATGTTATATATCTTATATAACACTGGCTAGTATTCAAAATAAATCCAGTGACATTGGAGAAATCCATAAAAATGCTATCCTGTCTTCCCTTTTATGAAATTGTTCAAGTATAAAAAGATTCCAATACAGTCTAAAATATTAAATTTCTTTTTTAGGTCAAGAATAAAAATTACAAATTATTGCAGTTTCACAGGACAAATGAAAGCAGCATTTCCTACCTAAGGAATAATAGTTGATCTATATAGAGATGAAACTGAAAAATGACCCCTTTTCATAGCAGTAAATACCAATAACCCACAATAAAGACATGATGGGTTTCATATACTGTGTTTCAGATTGGGGCTTCAGACTATCATTAAATACCTGGTTGAGGAAAAAGTCCCATCTAGATCAGTGGGATTTAAGATTCAAATTTGGATTACTGCTATGGTACTGGAGCTATTTATCTGCAACTCAGTCAACACATGGGCTACCAAAAGTATCTTTACAGGAAAAATCCCAGGTTGGACAAATACCATGCTCTCCCCCCCCCCCCCCAATTGTTCAACCAATTCACATGGTTTCCCTATGCAGACGTTATTATGGATGTATGTGACCAATGATATAAATATAGCTCCTATTATACACCACAGTAATTTTTAATTTGAGTCTTACTCCCCAATTGGTATGTATAGTATTTTAACATATTTCAAGGTAAGCTTTACTGAAAACCAGTAAAGTTTTCATCCAAGAAAACAGGTATTCAGTCAGTGAAACAGTGGGAAAATCATGAAACTAGCATTTTAAAGATCAAAACCTTTCCAAAAGTTTTAAAATATCCTTACAAAGGTATGTTTATTGAAGACAATAAACCTATGTCAGCATCTTTTAATTGCTTAGATTATTAGTTTATGTTCTACTCCTAAACCTGCTAAATAACTTACACTATGAGATGAATACAATATTTTACAGTTTCACATCTAAAGTGGGTTTCTTTAGAATGCAGCATCGTACAACTTTCAAAATAAATATATCTTTAAATAGCATTACAATTAAGGCACAATATAGCTCACATAGAATTAACCTTTGAAGAATTGCAGTCTCAACAAGTAGCCGCATGGAAGAGGCCTATGTTTTGCAAATAAATATTTAAATAGGAATTAACTTGTATACAAATCATTTCAAAAAGCATTCCCTAATACAGTTCTTAAATATTTAAATTCAGCAAATTTCTTCCTGCCTTTATTCACAAGCCATGAATAGATACAGTAAATAAAAGGAGAAAGCTGTTGCCGGAGAGAGCTGATCCTGTTTTAGAATCAGAATAGCTGACTCTAGCAGTCAAAATTTCCCTAAAAGTGAAACAGGATGGGGAGAGGGATTAGAATGTGACAACCTCATCAAATGAGAACAAGTGGTGTGTTCTTTCCAGAACGGGCTGTGTCATTGATTGTCGGTACAGCTGTTACACCCTTTAATTCCACACCACTTGCTCCATAGTCCCATTCATAGAGAGGACAGATGAGAAAATAACTTTGATGCTGTCTACCCTTCCCCCACCTCCCATGGGCCATCTTTCTTAGTTTGTTCTATGCCCAATAGGAGATCGTCAAATATATATATATATATGTATTTTTCTACTCATTCACACAAAATAGGCCATACTGAAAAGTTGTAATGACAGCCAGCGTTTTCAATATTTAAATAATAGTAATCTTCTACTTGATAGTTACGTATTGCTCACCTGAACTTTTTACCCTGGATACTGTAAAAAGCACCTTATTTTTAAAAAAAAAACATAATTTTTTTTGGTTACTTTAGCTATGCTTTCATGATAAAATGATGCTTAGAAACTCTTACAATATCTTGTGCCACAATATTATTCATTCTATGGGAGGCATAATGCTTTAAAAAGACAGTGGTACTATTTGTTCTTATACTATTCTATTGCATTGTAGCACTTTGTTTTGTTTTTTAAAGCTTGGATAACTTAAAAGTTAATTATTTCTACTGGAAGGCTCGAAGGTAAAATTGATAGGAATAGTAAGAAAGGATGCTTTTCTTGCCATGTCCATCTGCTATTGCATACGATCTGTTTGCAGTTGCTGTGGCTGGTATTGGCCAAAAGCAGCTGCTGCAGCTGCAGCTGTTCCAGGCGCCGCTGCAGTGAGAGGTTGCTGGACTGCATAGCCGTATCCCCCAGCAGTGACATATCCTGCAGCAGCTGGCGAAGCTGCGTAGGGATACTGGTCATAGGCCGCAGCTGCTGCAGCGGCCGCCGCCGCCGAATACTGAGCGTATGCAGCTCCCGTGTAGTCAAGGTAGGGTGAGGTGGAAGCAGCAGCCGTAGGCTGGACATGTGGAATAACCACTCCAGGTTGCACAAAAGCCTGCGGATATACATAATGGGCAGGGATCCTGTTGAAAAACAGAAGATAAAGTTAGACCGTTGGGAAGCCTCACTCCCTGGTTCAGAACTAAAAAAACCAAACTCAAATTTAGTTGTTGTTATATGCATAGGGTTGCCACAATAACTAATTTCAGCGATCACCTTACAAGCTAAAAAGGAGACACACTGGTGAAAATGTATCTTTAAAAAAAAAAATAGCGTCACGGTGTTATTGCCAATTTTATAGCACTGATCAGAATTGCTATAAAGGCACACTACTAATTTTAAAATACTGATAATCTTAAAATATACATTTGTGAAAAGAAAAATGAAAGAATCCTGGTTTGAGGCTGGAAGACACGGGGTGCATAGCCACAAAGAAGTGGCTAGTTTCCCCCCTAAGAATTCTAATATACTGAGAGTTTATATGACTCTTTCCTTAGAATATATATTTTGGTAACCTACATGTTTAGTTCCATGGTCCAATACTGATGGTTACACAGGACCTATTGCTTGTTTCACTGCATTACCCACATTATTCAAATGTGATGTAGGGTAACAAATGTTTTGTATTGTGGCAATCCTACTTGAATTGCTATGCACACATTAATTCCTCTGCAACTTCAGTCATCCTTATTAAAAAATAATAAATAATAAAAAAAAAACAGGCGACAAAAGGGGGTTTAAATAGAAATTCACAGGTGTGGTAAACACAGCAAGAATCACACTTGTCAAACGAACTATAGTGCAATTCACTCCGTCACAAAAGGCTATTGAGGGGAAGCTACACAGATGCCATTAAAGTACATGACAGTGACCTCTGGGTGGATGTGGGTAGATGTGCATCACACTTCTGAAGAGGTTGTGAGGCCATGAAAGTCAAACCTGTTATGACATATCAGGCCACGGAATCCTGTGCCAGCTTCCTTATTTCTATATAAGTCATAGCTTTGGAAGGAAATAGGGAGAACTGGGGTAGAGTTATGTTCAGGTAGATCTAGTGTTTAGTAAAAAAAAATAAAAAAGGAGAAACATATTTTGAGGAACAACCTTGCTGTTATTACATACCGTACATACTTCAATATTCCCCTTACTATTAAACATTACCTTTTTTTTGGGTACCGTTAGAAGCACAAGCAGGCCACTGTTATATTTGTAATAAAGCTCTCATATGTATAGATAGCAATACTTCCGCGGTGCTTTCAATACCCAAAAGCTTCATGTATTCTCTCAGGATTACTTACAAATGGCTTGGTAATGGAGACCGTGGTTATTATGCATACGAAGGGTAAAGCTGAAAAATAATGGTTTGCCTAAAAATCTCTAAATAAATTTGCATGGCTTAAAATAAGCTCTGCTTGTTGCTACAACTAAACAAGTTGCTAATTCCCCATCTATATGTACAGTGGTCCCTCGATTTTCGCGGGTTCGAACTTCGCGAAACGGCTATACCACGGTTTTTCAAAAATATTAATTAAAAAATACTTTGCGGGTTTCCCCCCCTATACCATGGTTTTTCCCGCCCGATGATGTCATACGTCATCGCCAAACTTTCGTCCACCTTTAATAAATATTTTTTAATAAACTTTAATAAATAAACATGGTGATTAATAATCTAAATGGTTGCTAAGGGAATGAGAAATTGCAGTTTAGGGGTTTAAAGTGTTAAGGGATGGCTTGTGATACTGTTCATAGCCAAAAATAATGTATTTACTTCCGCATCTCTACTTTGCGGAAATTCGACTTTCACGGGCGGTCTCGGAACGCATCCCCCGCGAAAATCGAGGGAACACTGTATATAGATTGATCCCTTGTATCTTATCTATCCAAACAACTTATTACTCTTATATTTTATGTATCCAACCTACTACTCCCTTTTGAATAAACAGAACCTTCTCCAAAGTTTTAACTTGCAGCTAAAACTTTATCAGGAAATCAAACTTTCTCTCCTGCATAATTCTGGTAAGATCCAGGGGACACACGCGCGCGCGCGCACACACACGCACGCGCGCACACACACACAGAGCTTCAGATGCAGAATGAAATCTTTCAGCTTTTCATGCAATGTGGTGTGTTTCCTTTCTCTCTATTGCACAGATTACGTCCGCTTGATCACCCTATTATAACCAAATTAATACAGCTGCATTGAAATAAAAATTATGTTCAACGTTCATATGATGTTGCCAAGCAAAAATTGTTTTTAGTTATATAGTACTATTGCACTGAAAAGTAATTATTTGGACTTAAAATCTGTACAGCTTTGCTTTGAAACTAATCATTCCCCTTTCAGTGCCTACCATTCAATATTAAAGATCTAACTAACAAAAATTTATCATTGGTTTCCCACTGTCCTGGATAGAGAAACAGCAACACATTAGGGACACATAAGAAGAGATTATTGAACAGAATAATAACAGTCACTTAATAATTTTTTTTTAAAAAAATAGCAAAAATGATCTCTTCTACTGAGTGTTCTGTGAAGAAATCTGTGCTATCGAAGTCAATAATAACTTTGTTTTTATATGGTTTTAAATAGATATAAGCCATACACATAGTCATTTGATCATAATGCTCATTTAAAACCAGATCTATTGCCAAGGATAATTTCAGACTTAAGACGATCTTTAAAAGACACATGCAGATCACTTCATAATAGTTAAGTCATAGCTCTGTTCTGATAGAACCATCGTCACCATCCTGGATTTTAAAGTTGTTTTCTTGTTAGAATATCATGATGAATGTATGTATTCAAGCTCTTGCAATTTGTTTCTATTAAGTCAAGAAACTAACAGGTGGAAGAATTATGAAACTTTACCCCTTTAGAACTTTGTAGCCTACAATATGCATGCGCTCTGTTCAGGCGCCCACTGTTATGCCATATCTCACATGATTGACAGCACAAGCTGCAGTGGGTCTATTTTTGATCATCTGTCATGCGACAAGAGCTTCCAGCTGAGTAAAATGGCTTTATAAGGCCAAAGTAAACGTCCCATCTGTTGGAAACGCCAGCATGCAGAGATTGTCATGATACTAAAATGCTAGCTCCTTTTATGCTCTTCAAGGTTAAAAGGTTAAAGAGCAGCTTCTCATTAGGCTGTTCAGGCATCTTTGAACAATAGATTGAAAGTATTCTTCTGAGCAATAGATTGAAAATATTCTTCTGAGATTACTTTTAGGAGACACACTAGATTCTGCACTTTTTTCCAAATTTTTCAGAGGTAGTTTTCTTTGGTACATTAGAAATACAGTAGTCACTGAACTCATTAGTTTCCCTTCAAGATTATTATAAACACTTCAAGATTATTATAAACACTTACATGAAAGTAACCCTACTGAAGAGAGTAAGTTTCCTTACTTCTATCAAACAATAGAAAAACATTAAAAAAAAATAGATTGTATATATTGTGCTGGGTTCTGATGGCATTATATTGCATTTGATCCCCAACAAACACTTGAGGAGGCCTTAATTCATCTTTAGCTGTACTGGAATTAAAACAGTATTTCCCCCCCTCCTATCCTAAAAAGACCTATCACAGGTACAGCTACAGGCATTTCACTAATCAGGGTGATCCAAGTGGGGTCAATTCACCATGTATCAGCAATTGAAGCTGGTATGGGCAGGCCATTCTCCCTTCAGTCTTTGCATTTTGTCTTCTAGGGACATTTTTTTCTTCCTAGGAAATAGGCTAACCCATTTTTTTTTCCAAACTGGGGTCTCCCCGGATCAGGGTCCTGGATTAATCTGAATAACAGCTGACCGACAATAGTGATAGAGCAGCTGCATGGTGGCAAGAGAGAGCTGTTTCTTTTCCCACACCTGTTCAGCTGTTGTTCAGGCTACTTTTAAATATGGGCTTCATGTTCAGCAGTTCACAAACCCACGTCTAGCAGTCTGGCCGCCTGTTATGGGTTTAGAAGTATTCTGGAATAGCACTGTTTTGTTATGTTCAAAAGGAACGTAGGAGACAATTTTCAGGCCCATTTTGAATTCACTTGTAGAGCAGAAAGGCAGAAACAGAGTTGAGTTTTGATAGATTGCTAAAGACATCTATCCAGCCATTGTCAAAACTTGTTGCCTCCCCAGGTTCTTTACTATCCCAATGTACAGTAAGGAGAAAAACTGATGGCCACTTTCATGCCTATTGGCGACATGGTGGAATGTGTACTAGGAGGAGGGGGAAACAAAGTTGGAAACACTTCCAACCCTCAACATAATCTCTGTATCATAAATATGGATAGAATCATTTTCCAGTTTTGTGTCGCTCTGTCAGTGGAAATATCATATTTTATGCCAGTATAAATTTATTTTTGCTGGCTCAAGGGCTGATAGGTAGTACTTTTAAATAAGCCACTGGGAATAAAAACCTTAATGGGTCTCACCTTTGAGAAAACATGCATATTACAATATATCACTGTAAAATCTGGAGTTGGATTCATTCCTTTCAAAAGAATTCACTTTTATCTCTGTTGAACTTGCTATGTAACGATATCCTATGCATTTTATTCAGAATTCAACCCCAACTGAATTCAATTATTGATTCAATAATTCACTGATCTAAATAGTGTGTGTGTGTGTGTGTGTGTGTGTGAATACCATCACAAAGTTAATACTTTGGGCTAACTTACAACAGGCTAAAAACAAGTAATCTTCAACTTGCAACCATTTGTTAATGATCATTCCAAATTACAATGGCACTAAAAAGATTAATTTTGACAAATTTTCAGGCTTATGAATATTGTAGCATCCTACCCGTCACATGTTCAAAAATTTGGATGCTTAGAAATTGGTTCACAGTTATGACAGGTGTTGTGTCCCGGGTCATGTGATCACCCATTGTGACCTTCTGACAAGCAAAGTTAATAGGGATGTCAAATTCGCTTTACAACAGTGTTACTAACATAACAACTGTAGTGATTCATTTAACAACTGTGGCAAGAAAAGTCATACCACGGAGCAAAACTCACTATTTCACTTAGTAATAAAAATTTGGGGGTCAGTTGTGGTTGTAAGTTGAGAACTATGGTACCTTTAAAGCATTTAGCATTTCCACAGTAACTGAAGTGGAATCAGAATATTTAAGTGGTAACATATTTCTGGTAGAGTATAGACAGTCATGTATAAAGGCATCAATATCACAGTAAGCTAAGATTTAATATGATAAGAATGACCTAGCCTCTTTCCAGAATTTTAGATTTTGCCTTTTGAATTTGACAGGGCTTAAGGAAAATTTTGGAAACATTCACTTCTAGTATTCTTTTAATTAATTGCTACTCATTACACTGTATAAACCTAACTAAAAATAAGATTGTACAGTACTTTACTTTTACTTTTGAATGTATTCTTTGCAGAAGAATTGGATGTAGGTTTCAACCTGTTTTCAAATGAGTCTAATTTAATTAGATAATCCAATTAAGCAAGAAATCACTGAATTTCTTTGGTTTGGAGCCTGCTTGAATGCCCAATTCTGTAAATTGCACTGGGAGATTATGAAGTCCATAGCATTTCAGAGATTATTACGTCTGGTTTTATTATTTTATTTCGGTGATAATTAACATGTTTTTTTTTGCTGTATGCTACTGATAAGCTTTCAATGTGGGCAACATACAAATAATGTAAAATAAATTTTAAAAAGTCTACCAGCAAGCACATAATCTGATTCATTCAGTGAATAAATCTGAGTCATTCTTTCTCTGTGTCTTCCTCCAAACAAACCTGTCTTGATTCTAGCAATGTGTGAGACACAAATAGCAGAGCAGGAATCTTCCTGGCACTCTTATAGACAACACTCATGATATGAGCCCATCCTAACAGCCAACACCCCTCCCCTGCTTTGTCCATATGTGAATCTGTGTCAATATTTGAAGCTCAACAAAGCAGAAAGCCTTATCAAATCTGTTGAATTCAATCACCTATTCACAATCATGCCCCTGTCCTGTTTTAGATTTAACAACAGCTGAAAAACTAGCAAGGCTGCAGGAGTAGCCCCAAATTGTTGCTTCAGTTTTATCTCTGTTGCTCTGGTTTGTTTTCCATCCCTTCAGGGCTAGCAGGAAGTTATTTTGGGAAACAAAGAACACAGGAGAAGAATTACACTTCTCCTGTCCTGCTTTCAGCAGTTTTCATTCCATTCAGGGTACAGGATGTCTGCATTTAGGGTTTTTGTTTTAACAAAAGGGTAATATATATATAAAGAGCTGAGCAACCTCTGGAAAGGTAACTAGGAGAATTACTGGTGATGGAAGGAAAAAAAATGCAAACTGTTTATATCATCATTGGCTATATAATCTGAGGTGACCACACAGTGTGTCATTTTCTCATTGCTTGTAAACATCGTTTGGTGGCTATTGAGTTAATGCAGCCAACTTCATTGGTATGAAGATACAGCCAAACCATCATGTGGTTATGATTTGGAGTGTGGAAAAGGTTGACCCATCAAGGTATTGGCTTGCTTCCATGAAGTTAATGTTAACACAGATTCATATAGTTTAAAGTATTTTTTTTGTCACAAGAAATACCATGAATTTCTATAATATTCAAATGCAGGCATTAAATGAAGAAATCAGAAAGAGAAAAAAAAATGCCACTGGATAAAAAAAAAATAATCTTGAATTTTAAAAATATTTCACTGTTCCTAGTAAACTTATTTTTTAAAAATCAGTTTAAGGCCCAAATAATGAGCCGAGGTGACGCAGTGGGTAGAGTGCAGTACTGCAGGCCACTAAAGCTGACTGCTAGATCTGCAGGTCAGCGGTTCAAATCTCACCACCGGCTCAAGGTTGACTCAGCCTTCCATCCTTCCGAGGTGGGTAAAATGAGGACCCAGATTGTTGGGGGCAATATGCTGTCTCTGTTAAAAAGGGCTATTGCTAACATGTTGTAAGCCGCCCTGAATCTAAGGAGAAGGGCAGCATTTAAAAAAAAAATCAAATATAAATAAATAAACGAATGAATGAATGAATGAAGGAAGGAAGGAAGGAAGGAAGGAAGGAAGGAAGGAAGGAAGGAAGGAAGGAAAGGTTGTTTTCCAAAATAAAGTAACCCTAAATTATAGTAGCTAAACTTTATTACCATTTGTGAATATTAACATCTCCGGGCACACCCAGAAGGGATGACGGAGGGTCTTTTGAACATCTCATACTATATTCAAGTAAATCCAAGTAATTCATGTGGAACAATTGCAATTTTCCATTTATATTCCAAGAAATAATAAAATTCTGATCAAATAAAGTTTTATAAATTTAAAAGTTCTTAGAATAAAATATGATTATTTTTAATGATGAAACAACAAGATAAAACTGGATGAATAAAGATTTTATAAATATATGGCTGGCATCAACCATTATGACAAGAACAATGGATTGGAGAACATTGGTGCAAAATAGGGCTAGTATATCCATCTGCAGTGATCTTTGTGACTATTAGGTGATAACAAATAAATTGGGTTTTGCATAGTTGTTTGCTGTCATCTAATAGGCATCTGAATATTTGCAAGTCAGATCTTTTATCTTATCAGAAAAAGGTATTGTATCAAGATCCATCATTATCTCTGCATTCTATCATACCACCTAGACGGCAGAAAAAAACGTTTTCAAATTTATCTTTGAAACAGTCTCTGAATTACTCATTATATCATAAAAGCTATATCCTACAAATTTGTATAATATTGTTTTTCTTTATTATTATTATACTGCCTGTAATGCTTGCAACCTGACAATTATTTTGGAGCACAGCAACATTAGTTGGCATGGCAAAAAAAATTCCGAGGCGACATATCGCCCTGCCATTCAGTTCTATGGAGAAATGGTTCTGGAAATATGAAATTATATACTCTACAGCTGGCACATTTTCATTCTCTTTACTGGATAAGCACACAATAGATATTCAAGAATGCTAACGGTGACACAATTATTTATGTCATTAAATCAATGTAAGCATCTATAACACTGATGGCGAACCTATGGCACGGATGCCATAGGTGGCACGCGGAGCCATTTCTGCTGGCACATGAGCTTTTGGTCCTAGATCAGCTCCAACGTGCACGTGTGTGCTCTCCAGCTGATTTTTGGCTCGCACAGAGGCTCTGGGAGGGCGCATTTGGCTTCCAGAGAGCCTCCGGGGGAGTGGGGGAGGACGTTTTTACGCTCCAGGAAAGCCTTTTTGAGCCTGGGGAGGGTGAAACACAAGCCTACCGGGCCCACGAGAAGTTGGGAAACAGGCTGTTTCTGGTCTCCATAGGGGGAAGCTGTTTTCGTCTTCCCCAGGCATTGAATTATGGGTATGGGCACTCACACACGCGCAATAGCGCAAACACACGCTCTTTTGGGACTCCAGGAAAAAAAGGTTAGCCATTACTGATCTGTAGCATCTACCTAATGTAGATGAACTGTAGAATAGTGTACAAATGGACAAAGCAGAAGACCTTGCCTTATTATACATAAGCTGATGGACTGCAACATAGCTAAAATATCAATTTGAGATGTGAAGTATTTATCTACTGACTTATTTACAATTTCTATTAAATTTAGAGAACTTTTGATACAGAAGTATGCAACTGTGTTATTTAAAGTAGTTTCTTTGCCCAAGTAGTTTTTGGCTTTTCATCTCCTTGGCTGTATGCCAAACTATACTTGTTGAATTTCCCCTTTTTACAAAACACTGGCCTTTTGCATACGGTTATCCTTCTCAATAGACTGGCTAAATGCCAAACCACATTGCAGGGAATAGAAATTAATCTTTCCTCCCATACTATGATCCCAGCATGAATGGTCCTCCTGAAGCTGCAGTTTCACAATAATAGCAAATGTCAGGAGAACACCAATGTGAGAGGGGAAAAAATCTCTTTTTTGCACACTTCACTTCTGGTTGGGAAGAGAAGCTTCTCTCGTTGTAAAGACAAAATAAAGAGTCTTGTGACACCTGTCAGGATGATAGAAAGTAATTTTCTTCTCACTCTATTTAGGTAAAATTAGATGCTTTGGTGAATTGTACTGTATAAATATTTGATGAACAGTAAAACCTCTTAAGGAAGTAGGCAGGGGTTTATTTTGATGAATAGCTAAAACATGTTAAAGGTTTTGTTTTCAAGAGAAGCGAAAAAGTCAATTTAAGACATGGTTACACTATGAAGTTTTTTAAATATCAAGAATACCTTGTGTATTCTTAACAGATTTGTATGGTTGTTTTTTGGTGTTCAAGAAAAAAATGGGTTTAAGATTTATAATAAGAGTTTTAATGGTTATAAATCTATACTGCTCAAAAAAAAATAAAGGGAACATTCAAATAACACATCCTAGAAATGAATGAATGAAATATTCTCATTGAATACTTTGTTCTGTACAAAGTTGAATGTGCACAACAGCATATGAAATTGATTGTCAATCAGTGTTGCTTCCTAAGTGGACAGTTTGATTTCACAGAAGTTTGATTTATTTGGAGCTATATTGAGTTGTTTAAGTGTTCCCTTTATTTTTTGAGCAGTGTATTTGGCTTTGTATCTTGAAGCCTTTATCTTATTTATCTAGTCCCTTGTTCCTCCTATATACTGTATACGGTATACACTTAGCTTTTCTGTTAATGGCAGACAGATTTAGCATTTCTACATCTTTACTTCCCCTAAGTTGACAAATAGTTGGGGTAATTAATTTTTAAAATATCAAGAAAATTACATATAATCGTAGGCAATTTATTTATTATTTAGACTTCTATGCTGCCCTTTTCAAACAACTCAATGAACTGGATTCAGTGTTGCACCAAGTGAAACTCCAGAAACCATGATCCTATGGATGAAAGGCCAACTAATTTTACCTTTCCCAACAGTCTCTGTTGTTCCTGTCCCCAAACTTGTAAAAACGTCATTTTATCTGGAGACACCAAATTGGTGAAAATTGCTATCTGAAAAGGCACAACATTTTCCACTTCTTTCTCTCTTTTCTCCATAATAGCCCAGGCCCCTATTATCAGAGCTCCTCTGCAGGAGCATCAACTCACAGGTTGAATTTACACACCACACCAAATCATAATGCCGTTCGTTATAAATGAACTTGGCAATTATCATTTGTAAACCACGTTTTGTGATTTTGACTAAAAAGTGGTTGGCTAGTTTATAGCTCAGAGTGTTGTGTGAACACAGTAATATGTAAATCCGGATATTGTCTTTTTCAGTCTTCAGCTGGCTAAATACAATTATTGCTGCTCGTGTTTCATGGTAATAAGTTATAGCATTTCAAAACTATTCTCCAGTTTCACTATGAGTCTTACTTAGCAAGGATTAGCAAGGAGAAAAGAGCACAAAGAGAGTTCAAGCAGATTCCTTTTCTAATTTCATGTTGATTTTTTTTTTTTAAATCCCAAGGTTCTATTGAAAATAGCATATATTTAAGGAATACTGTAAATTAAAGCTGATGAAAACAAAATCATTAATGGGAAAGTGCAAGTGGACGCGTATTGTTAATAACACAAAGCTCCACATCCTTCCCAAAGTACAAAACAAAAAAAAAAGTAACATGCAAGCAATGTTGAGCTTTCTTTTTTTTTTAAAAAAGAAAATAAAACGGTATCACACAAATTTAGCAATCACTACAAAATATGGTTAAAAAGAAGATAAATAAGTCGCAGGCTACAGCTTGAAAGCAAGAAGGGGGGGAAAGGGGGGGGTTTGTTTGCTCCCCTTCGCAAAGTCAACACTCCTCAACAAAAACCAAAACGGAAAAGCCACCAAAAACTTTCACTACAGCTCTTTCAATTAAACAAAAGCACACAGTTTAGCTATCAACACCACTTCATTACTGTAATCAATAAATAAAATAAAAACCACACTGATATCTATGGACTATAGAAAGAAAACATACATGCATCGTTAATCACCATTTTAGCTTGTTTGTGTGTTTTGAGTCTACTGGTTACAGAGTTTAATTCCAAACAGAACTATTCCACCTCATATTCCTTCTCATCAGTTATCTTAAGTGTAAACGATCCCTGTCAGATTAGAAAGAGATAAATAACATTGAGTTTAGCTTAAGAAAAATAGATATATTGTTGGGGGGACACTGGAGGGCTGTTTACAGGCAGACCTGGTATCCCCACACTATCTTATCCAGCACAGGACTGCTTCAATGAAGGTGGCTGGGCATCTTCCCGCCAGCTTTTAACTCTTATTGGAAAACCATTAAGGAAGCAAGGGCATTTTAAATCTGCATATTTGAAAAAAAAAAAGTAACAATTTTATTGCCAGCAGTCACATTACAGGACACTAATATGTATACACTATCTGTTTCCCACTGCAAAAAAAACAAAAAACAAAAAGGTTTAGAGGAGACTTACCCAAAAGGTCTCTGGATTAAGGCTGGATGGAGCTGTTGAACCCCAAAGGCAAAACCTAACAACAAAACAAAGCATATTTTGTATACTGGTACTCCTCCTGTTGTATTATTACTTTGTGTTGGCGATCTTTTACCTCTCTGTGGAGAATTAAAGTCTATGAAATTAAATGGGACTTCCACATCAATAAACCAAAGCGTTGCAGATTTATACTCTAACCAATTCTATCTTGGGATCGTTCTTGAACGAAAAGTAGGTAAAATGTCACTTACCTTTCATGAAAATGTTTTATAGATGAATGCATTGTGTTTCACTTAATAAATAAATAATCCTGGGTTTCAAGGCACAGAGGCCAGACATTGATTCTATTATTTAGCTGCTTCCAATATTAAAAATACATAATTGAACATGACCTAAAAATATTATATACCACAGAGTATAAAATAATAACAAGAATCTGCATAAAGGATTCTTGGTGCTCTTTGAATTTGGTTGTTTGCTTGCAGATGTTTCATTACTGAAACTAAGAATGGGTTTCAGCAGGTTCTGACCAGTTCTAGAGAACTGGTAGTGAAAATTTTGAGTAATTTGGAGAACTATTGACTGGCTCCATCCCCACATATTCTCTGCTCCTGGGTCACAGCTGATCTGGAGGAAATGGGGATTTTGCAGTAATCTTCCCCTGGAATGGGGAAGGAATGGAAATTTACAGTATCCTTCCCCTGCCAAGCCACACCATACCCACCAAGCCATGCCTGCAGAACGGGTAGTAAACTTTTTTTAATCCCATCACTGCCCAAACTAACATTATTACTACTAATCAGGACGTCATCATTCAGAAAGCATAAAAGATCCCTCCTTTCAACCCTGACTTACAAATATTCTCCTTCATTGACCCTTTGCAGAGTTTGAGAATAATTTGGAAGAACTACTTTTTGGCTTGTGTAAGTAGATCCTCACTTTTATTTGCTGCTCACAGTCGGCTCGAACCACAAATTTGTGGGCAGCGAATAAATGTAATAATAATTCACTGAAACACAAACCTTTTTTCATCTGTGAAATAAAGGCTGCAACTTTTAACTACTCAGCTCATTAAAGTCAACACACTCTTACAACAACACAATTTTTTAAGGCCCACATATATAAAAAATAGGAGTTGCTGTGGATTTTACTCCATTAGTTGTTGCCGACTATAGGGGGTAGTGATCATTTCAAGGCCATTGAGTCAATGCTGTCTGAAGACATTTCCATGGTCATGTGGCCAGCATAACATCATGGAGTGCTGTTACCTTCCCACTGAAGGGGTACCTATTTATCTACTCACATTTACATGTCTTCAAAGTGCTATATTGGCAAGGATGGGAACTCAGCCTATCCTGTGATGCTCAGCTCTCAAATCTGGGCTGACAGCATTCCAGCAGACAAATTGAGCATGAGTCAACTGCAACAACCCCCACATATAAAAAAGAACCCAAAAAAACCCCAGGCAGCTTTACCAAATAGCAGAAAGGTACTACACTTCCTCTGAATCATTTTTGAAGCGTTCACAGCCTTAATAGTAATCTTTTTTTCCAGCAATATTCATAATATTATACCTCAAGATAAATAGTCGTTATTTCTCATAGATCGTTATAGTTTGAGGCTGATATAATGTTCACAGTATTCTAAAACTGGTCGCCGTTTTGATTTTTTTTTTTGGTATAATTTGTTTTTGTGCAGATGTTTTTGTTTAGGTTTCTGCTGTCCTTTTAGGGATTGCTTTAAATATGGTAAAGGAAATAAGTTGAAAATTTTGTCAGGTGGCCTGGCAGCCCAAATTTGTACATTGGCCAAATACCTTCCCCCAAACTTTTATTTCCAAACATTTCTACTGAAATTTTATGAGCTTGCAGTAGCCGTGTGTAAAATTTCACAAGATCTTCTGCAGGAATGCAGAATTTTTTGATATGGGTGCATCGATGCTGTTTTGGGCTGACTCCTGTGTAATTGGGACTTGCACTGGTGTGATCTATGTCGTCTTTTTATAACTAGAGTAAGTTTTGAAAAATAATTGATTGACCCTGAATTATATTATTATGTGTTAATCTGGTTAGTTCTTGACTGTGAAGAGGCAATGCCACATCATAGTTAAAACCAATGATGGAAAGACAAAAGAAAAAAGGGATGTTTATGTTCCCAATCTCTTAGCTGAGGCTGGATGATTGGGAACCTTTACCTGTACCAAACTGGTTTGATCCTAGTTTATTTCAATAAACTATTAACTAAACCAGAAGTAAAAAAACTTTTTTTCAAGCTAATGCTGTATTTTAGTGATCACCAACTGGTGGTTTGTGGACCACTGATGGGTCCGTCAGAAAATTTTGGTGGTCTGCAGAAAAATTATTTTGCATTTTTTATATTGCACTAAATCAGAGATCTTCAAACTACGGTTTCTGGGCCAGATACGTGCAATGAATGTTTGAGTTGCTGCAGAGAGTCTTCCCCTTTGGGGTCTTTTTGTGTGGGTTAGAGGGGAGCATAAATTACAACTCGAGGTTTACTTCGGTCTTCTGGTGCGGGGCTTTGGGTGAAGGTTAGAGGAAAGAGTTGCTGCTGGTGGCAAAGAGCCGTATCATGACCTGGAACTGGTTGATTATCTCAGCCTGCTAAGCCTACAGGCACCAGTACCTGGCCTTACATTCCTGCAGGTCTTCCCTCTGCTTGGAAAACCTATGCTCCTAGTCCTCAGCGAGGTGCTTCTGCTGAGCCTCCTTCTCAGTCAGATCCAATTTTGACAAGGAATCCAATTTCCAGTACAGCAAAAAAAAAAAATGAACCAAGGTTTGGTGTGAGTCTGAATTGACTCAATGCTAAAAGCTGATACACATACAATACTATATATTCTCATAATAGTTGAAGGCACTTCCTAGTTTAGAACTTAAACATACAGACAAAATAACTGACAATTTATTTTTAGTTTTCATTTAATTTTAGCATGTATAATAAAAGCCTTTATTTTGCATTTTTGCTTTATTTATTTATTAAATTCACATGAAGACCATTTCACTGTCAAGCAACTTTGGGCTGCTTGCAGCATTAAAAAAAGCAAAAATAGAATATATTAAAACATTTCATATATTAAAATTAACAGAGGTAAGTTAGAAAGCAGAATGCAACAGGGTGGCCAACTTGTGAACGCATTCATTCTAAATTATTTCTAAAAAGTCTGTAATATATTTATATTAAATAACTATGACCGAAAGGATTAATTGATGCAAAAGAATTAAGATTAAACATGTAATTTACTAAGTAAGTCAGGAAGACTTCGTGCTTTCAGTAGGACCTCCCCTACTGATGAGTTAAAGAGAACATACATGTTTATACCCACTGAATTTTAGTGATAATTTATTCATTTTCCTGAAAAACTCCACTATTTAATACTGTTTATCTTGAGTTTAAATGTATACATGCAGGGTAGGGGTTGACCATGGTTATTCCTAGTTACCTCAGCAATGAACAGAAAACATGCTGATCTTGTTTAGAGGCTGATTTTAGAAATGAAAAAAAAAACCTTCCATAAATATGTCTGGCTGGGGAAAAAAATGCATAGTACTTCAGGAATATAACATGGGTAAAAAAGAAATATCAAATAAATAAATAACTGAAATAGCTCAGGAATTTAGCATTTGGCAACACAGAAATGACACACAATTTGTGTGTGCAAATTAATGTAATTAATTAATGCAAATTAATGTAAAGTTATGACAATATTGCAAATTACTGATTTTTACAAAATTTGGTTTGTTTCTGAGATGCCTAGGAGATATTACAGTGTTATACTTGGTGCCAGAACAGGTTGCTGACTATTAATGGACTGTAAATGCAAAATACTCCGTGGACTGCATTGGCTGTCGATTGGTTTCCGGACACAATTCAAAGTTTCGGTTATGACCTATAAAGCCCTACATCGCATAGGACAAGATTATCTCTGAGACTGCCTTCTGCCGCATGAATCCCAGCATCTGGTGAGATCCCACAGAGTTGGTCTCCTCAGGGTCCCGTCAACCAAACAATGCCGGCTGGCAGGACCTAGGGGAAGAGCCTTCTCTGTGGGGGGCCTGGCCCTCTAGAATCAGCTCCCCTTGGAGATTCACACTGCCCCCACCTTCCTTGCCTTCCGAAAGAGTTTAAAAATTCATCTTTGTCGCCAAGCCTGGGCTCATTAGATCTTTCCCCCTGACCAACGACTGTTTTTAGTGGGATTTATTGAGTGAATGTTAATGAATGTTTTAAAGTTAGAATTTTAAAAGATTTTTAATTATACTAATTGGATCAATTGTATTATTATGTCTTTTATATATGCTGTGAGCCGCCCTGAATCCTCGGAGAGGGGCGGCATACAAATCCAATTAAACTAAAATAAGATTTTGTTTCTGGAGCTATTCCAGTTTTCATTTTGAAGCATTTTGTTTTTGATGATTCTTAGAAATCAAAAGTTGACTCCTAATGCTGCCAAATATTGTACTAGAAACATTAAATCTGATATTAAAAGAAAATTTATATTCTGTGTCACATACAACAGAATGATTCTCCATTTAATTAGACTCTCTGATCAATTAAATAATTAGTCCCATTCATTAATTAGACTCTTCAATTAAAGGGGGACATCATATGTAACTGACTCACCAAAAAAACAACCACCTTGCATATTTGAAAGAACTCCTATTGTATATACATTAATCTCTGCCTATATATACACACAGAATATATAGAGGGAGACCATAATCCTATGTCCATTATTTAAGGGCAAAATCTACAGGTCACTAGATTTTGCATGAGGCTATGATGTTATTCTCTACATTCTCAAGTTAGTGCTTTCTAAATTTTCACTTTCTGTTTCCTGGACTTTTATCAATCAAGTATTTAGAGAAGGGCGGTGCAAGCACTTCTTTAAACAAGGGGCGTGCATATGTGCACCAGTGTGCCTTCTGTCCCCTGTCCAATTGTCTCTCCTTATCTCATTTATCTTTTCTTCCTTTCAAATATGTTCACCTATACTTTCTATCTTTTCTTCTATTCTTTTCTTTACTTATATTATTACATATCTTTCTCTTCAATGTGTATTATGTATTGGGCAAAATAAATAAACAAATAAATAAATAAAAATAAATAAAATAAATAAATAGAACTACACTTTTAGTGCACAAGCGAAGGTTTCCATAACAAGGCAAAGGAACATTTTTTTAAAAAAAGAATGAAAGTTTTCTGGCTGTTTCATCCTCCATATTTTCTACATGGAGCAGATACATATACCTGGGAAGAAGTAACTTATTTCGCTTTCATCTTCTGTTTCAAATGTCTTAGGTCAGCTCTAGGAAGCTCAGCCCCACATTCTGCAAATCACATGACATTATGCCTCTTGGACATACCATACTTTTCAGAGTATAAGACACACTTTCCCCCCAAAAGAGGCTGAAAATTTGAATGTCATATACTCTGAATGTAGCTTTTACTAAGCTTTTTTTCCAGCCCTAGCGAGGTGCTAATGAGTGAAGCGATCTTCTGTGCTTTGCTAGCTAAGCAATCTTCCCTTTGCCTATTTTTTTTTCAAAGTTGCTCCCTCCAACAATCATCTGGGCTTCTGGGCTTTAGTAGACTTTTTTCAGCCCTAAAGCTGGTAAAGTGATCTTCCCTACTTTGCTAGCAAGCGATCTTCCACCTTTATTTCAGGCCTAACAAGGTGCTAACAAGTGAAGTGGGTGCTTTGCTAGCAAAGCATCTTCCTTTTTCCCGTTGTTTCTCTCTCTGAAGAGAGAGAGAGAGAGAAATGAAGTGTTTTAGAAACACTTTTTTAAATACGCAACCAGGGAATAAAAAGAAAGCATGTGTGCAGCAAACTAATGTGCTGAAGCTGACCAGATTAAGGACTAGCCAGATGAATTCCTGGTAGGCAGATTATTTTTCCCTATTTTCTTCCACCAAAACTAAGATGCGTCTTATGCTCTGAAAAATACGGTAATTCTTACATTTGAACCACCAATACCAAAGTTTTGTATTGTGTTGACACAAAGTATCCCCAATGTGAATTGGCCATTATTAAAATCACAGAGTTGGGTGATGATTAAAATGCTTCACAACTATGTTCTTTGAGAACTTTTGCCTGTTCATTTGCAAACCACTCATTCTAAAATTAGAAGATAATAATCACAGTTATTACCTGGCTGCATAATTCTTGGTTTTGCTCCCAGATATGCAAGATTCACATTAGCTTTTCGGCCATCAATGATTGGATTAGGATCTTTGCAGGCCCTTTCAGCAGCAGCTCGATCAGCCATTGTCACCTTGATAATAAACAAGCAAAGGTATCAAAACGTGACCCTCAAAACAACCTTCCAGATATCATAAAACAATATTCTTTCTGGATGGACTCTTTCAGATTAGAATGATCAGGAAGTCCCCTTTTTGTTCTGTTCTGGTTTTGTTTTACTGTTTTGCTTTACAGTTGATTGCACTCTTTTATATATTGGTTGTTTAGTTGTAAGCAGCCCACAGGTGTTTGGATAGCCCGTTAAATAAACAAATAAATAAACTCCCCTCATTCAAATGAAAACACAACTAGGCAGTATCTTTCAGTGTTGGAATTTTGGAGACTCTCTTTCTCTCTCTCTCTGTGAAATTATAATAGAATAAATATTTTTTTTAAATCCAGTTCTATTCGAAACATTCTCTGTTTCCCTAAAGAGTGGCATAGAAAGTTTGCAGGGCTCCGAGCCGGTGACACAGTAGCATGTGCCAGTGTAGATAAAAATATGAACATGTCCTATCAGTCTGCAGACAGCTGGCTTCATACAATGCCAAAACTTTATTAGCAAGTTTTCCTATACAGGCATGAAGTAAGTATTCACAGCAGCAGCAGCAGCCCACAGCATAATATTCAAAGAAGAATGTATGCTCCCCCAGATAACCCACAACCACTGAAGTGCACAACACTGGGTACAAATTGTGGGACACCCCCCCTCAGTTGATAGGCTGATATTTTTCAGTGCCTTGTTTACATGTTGCTTAAGTTTGAGGGAAATATAACGTTCGTCTGTCTTCTGAATGGTCACAATCTTTTCAAGACTCTTTTGGTGGTAGTAGTGGTGATGGTGAGACTGAGGTTGTGGGATCCCCTCCTCCCCAGCTCTGCCTTCCCTCCTGATCCTTGTTCAGTGACCACTACCACCCCAGCCCCGCACACACCCTCTGTGGGATCTGTCAATGAGCCTGTCATCTGCACCTCTATAACTGTCTGGTTTGGTTCTGCAACCCAACAAGACTGATGGAGACTTCCGAGGATAATCAGAACTGCAGAAAAAACAATTGCTGCCAACCTGCCCTCCATTGAGGACCTGTATACTGCACAGAGTAAAAAAAAAAGGGTTTACTGACCCCCCATATACTGGACATAAACTGTTTCAACTCCTACCCCCAAAACGTGACTATAGAGTACCGCACACCAAGAAAACTAGACACAAGAACAGGGTTTTTTTCCCAAACGCCATCACTCTGCTGAACAAATAATTCCCTCAACACTGTCAAACAATTTACTCAGTCTGCACTACTATTACTACTAGGTTTTTTTCACCATTCCTATGTAACTTGTTGCTTGTATCCTTAAGATTTTTATTAATATTGACAGTTTCCTGATTGACCCCCTGTGACAATCATTAAGTGGTGTACCTCACGATTCTTGACAAATATTTTCTTTTCTTTTATGTAGACTTAGAGCATGTGCACCCAAGACAAATTCCTTGTGTGTCCAATCACACTTGGCCAATTAGCAATTCTATTCTATCCTATTCTACTTTATTTGACTTACAAATCCGTATCCCCGGGATTTGCCTGTCTGCCGGTCGGTGATGACCACGGCTTCCTCGATCTCGCCGAAGACCTCGAAATACTTGCGGAGGCTGGAGTCCGTGGTGTGGTAGGGCAGACCCCCGACGAAGATCTTGGTGTACGTGGTGTCCTTCTGCGTCGTGTGCATCTTTTCCCCCCAGTAAGACAGATTGGGAGAGATTGGGAGAGAGAGAATCTCTCCCCTGCTACAAGACCGGCAACAAAAGGGAAGGAAAAAAAGAAAGTCAGGGGGAGGAAGGGAGGGAGGAGAGGGGAAGGGAGGGGTAAGCCTCTTTCCTTCGGCTGCTAAAGGCGCCAACTGCCCGCTTCCAAGCAACTTCTCTCTCACTCTCACCGTCCGCTTTCGCCGGCCGCGCAGCAGCAGCAGCGATAAACTCCCTTTCGCCGGACAGGGAACCTTCCTTTCTTCCCGGCGCCGACAGTGGGGTCTGAGGTCCGAGGGGGGGGGAAGGGAAGCCTGGTCGGAGGATGCTGTTGAGGTAGACAGTGCAGAGTTGAGGAGGGGGGGGAGCGGCGAGGAAAGTGCGGGGAAATCTTCCGCCGGCGAAGGTTTTTCTCCCCCCCGAATGTCACACACACACACACGCGCGCGCGCGAGTTCCCCGTTCCGCTGCCGGCCCTCTCCAAACACACACACACACACACCCCTCCCCGCTTCCCCGCCCCGCCTCGGAGGGGCGGGCAAGCCAAGGCGGAGTCCCCTCCGGCTATTGGTCTCTTCCTGGGAGAGAAGCCGGCAGGGTTTATAAAAGCCAAGGTTGCGCGGGCGGGGGGGGCTTATAGCGAGTGTGGCGTCGGGGGGAAAAAAAGACACACAGAGAGCGGCTAGGCAGCGGCCGGACGGCCTCGCCACCTGCGCGCTGGAGCGGCGCCCTATGTTTGGGGGAAGGGGGGGAGCGGCGGCCGCTCCCGTTGCTCGGCTGATGGCTGACGGCGCTGCCCACACAGGAGCTCTCGCCTCGCCTTCTCTCCGCCTTGTAAAGCTCACGGGACGTGACCTTCTTTGGGCGTCCGCGGCGGAGCGCTCAGCCTCCCCTCAGAGGCGCATGGCGGGGCGCAAGAAGTTCGCCCTCAGGCAGCCCTGAGGGGAGAAGGCGGGCATTCCTTGCATCTGCTGGGGCCACCCTTCCCCTATCTGGTGCCCGCCAGGCGCGTTGGGCACCCGATTTCCTCATTGGTTGGCTGCCTCGGGCGGCCTTGGCCGGGAAGTCACTTTCGTACAGCCCCCCTCCCCAAAGCCTGCGAATTTCTCCTCAGTCTTGTGGCCGGCAGAGCGCTTCTCTCTGTCTGAATGGGCAGTGGTGGCTGTTTGGGTAAAGGGCCTTGTACTCTTGCCTTCTCTCTCTCTCACACACACACAGGAAAGGAGAGCAGGGAAGGCTGTGCAGAAATGGCAAGGTCACAATGGCTGAGGAGGAGGCCAAACAGAAATGGTAGCAGCTTTCCTACTTGTACTAATAGTATAGTAATAGCATTTAGACTTATATACCGCTTAGTGGGGCTTTTACAGCCCTCTCTAAGCGGTTTACAGAATCAGCATATTGCCCCCAACAATCTGGGTCTTTTTGCCCACCTGGGAAGAATGGAAGGCCGAGTCAACCTGATCTAAGGAGATATCTCTTGTTCTTTTCTAACAAGCCTGTCAGAGAGGAAAGGGGGATGGACACATGCACCATGGGGGGGGGGGAATGAGGCAACCTGCAATGGCATTTAACAGACAGGCAGATCTTTAATAGACAGATTGACAAGTTGGAAGGGACCTTAGAGGTCATCTAGTCCTGTTCCCTGCCCAAGCAGAAGACCCTACACCTGCCTCTATCTGGGATCAAACTTGCAACCTGCTGATTGTGAGGCAATGAAACATTAGTTTCAGCCCTTGTCCAGGCCTTGTTTCACCCCTTTAGATGAGCTAAAGTCAGACAGGCAGGAGAAGCATTAAGGAAAATTTCTCTTAATGTTTGTGGAGATTCTCCATTATCCAGGTCATGCTTGTCTCAAAAGTGCTTCTTCAAGAGGCAACTGGACTTTCTGGCTATTCTTTGAAGACATCTCTCTTTTCCTCCAAGAAGCCTCTTCAGATTGAAGAGGCTTCTTGGATGAGAAGCAAGATAGCATTGAGCAATAGCAATAACATTTAGACTTATATACAGCTTCACAGTGCTTTATAGCCCTCTCTAAGCGGTTTATAGAGAGTAAGCATATTGCCCCCAACAATCTGGGTCCTCATTTTACTGACCTTGGAAGGATGGAAGGCTGAGTCAACCAAAGATGCTTTACCTATTGAAGAAGCACCTTTAGGACTCGTTTCTCTTACCTGCCCAAACTCATCCTGTGGTCTGGGCAGTGCAGAGAACTCAGCGTAGCTCCCAGACTTTAGGTCAGCTTTCTGGAAGACCCTGCAGATCACGGTGTGCTCCAGGCATGATATGATCCAGACCCAACCAGCTGTTTGAAAAATTGATTGCTTTCCAAGTGCAGCCCATGTAAGATACATTTCAGTAGTGAAGCACAGTGTGTAAAGTAAACAGGAGTTTTCCGAGAAGAGGTATGTAAGAAGGGCAAACAACATTGGAATCTAAACTAGATGGGTGGACTTTTTTTTCAGAACAAACCCTTGAACCTCTTGATGTAAGTGGAATGTTGGGATCTACATCCAAAAGTGGACAAAATATTACATAAACACAAACACAATTAATATGATTTATCCCCATATCTTTTCCATATCAGTGTCCACAACAATTTTATAACATTATGTAGGCCACACACAAAGTTTTGGACGCAAATGCAAGCTTCAACCAGCGTGTTGTCTAAAAGCATCAAGGAATCGCCTGCCTCTCTGATGCTGAATCTGATGATTAAGGGGAAGTGCTGCTCTATTCAATGTAAGCAGAATTATATCCCACGTCCATAGTTCCCTCTAAGCTGAGCAGTGAGCAATCGCTCACTTAAAAATCATCATCAACTCAGTGTTTTCCAAACCTGCCCAGAAGCCGAGAGAGAAAGAGTGAGAGGGAAGGAGAGAGAGAGGAAGAGAGGAAGAGAGAGAAAGAGATAGAAAAAAGAGAGGAAGGAAAAGAAAAAGAAAAAGAATGGGAGTAAGGAAGAGAGAAAGAAAATCAAAATCTAGTTTGAAACTAGCTCAACTATTTAAGTGGCATTTTGATATTGATAGAGTTGCCCTATTATGAGCTCACTGTTACAGTATTTTATTTTGAAATTCTCTGAGGCAAAACAGGGTGGGTTATTTGTTTGTTTGTTTGTTTATTTTTTTATTTTTTTATTTAATATTTCTGTGCCGCCCAGTCCCAAAGGGACTGCCGCTCAGACACTATACTTTTCCGCCCACCCCCCCAAAAAATTAGAGGGGACACTGCCCACGTCATGTATTTATTTATCCACAGTGCCCACATTTCACTCTTAGTAGCTCCTATCAGCTTGGGCAAAAGCGGGGGTTGCTGCTGGGAATTTTTGATCCAGTTGTTATGGAGGCCAATAAATTTCCCAAGTCTGAAAATCCATAGGAACCCGCTCACTTTAACAAGAAAGCTCAAAATGTCAGTGTAGCTTTTGTTCCCAAATAGGCCTTGAAGTGCCAGCTAAAAAGAGATGTACAGATGCAGATCAACCAAACATAAAACCTGAAAATTATTGACAATTTTCAAATGTTTAGGACATTCTATAAAACATGTGTCTTATTTATTTTATTTTTATTTTATTTTGTTTTATTTTTATTTTATTTTTATTTTATTTTATTTTATTTTATGTATTTATTTTTTTAATATATTTTTTATTTATTTATCTGTTTGTTTGTTTGTTTGTTTGTTTATTTATTTAATTTTTATGCCGCCCTTCTCCTTAGACTCAGGGCGGCTTACAACATGTTAGCAATAGCACTTTTTTAAACAGAGCCAGCATATTGCCCCCACAATCCGGGTCCTCATTTTACCCACCTTGGAAGGATGGAAGGCTGAGTCAACCTTGAGCCGGTGATGAGATTTGAACCACTGACCTTCAGATCTACAGTCAGCTTCAGTGGCCTGCAGTACAGCACTCTACCTGCTGCGCCACCCTGGCTTCTTTTACTTTTACATTTCTTGCCAGATTTGATGCAATTGTTTTTTTAATCATGATATTATTTCTGTTTTACAATACAGTAAATGAAGTATAGAATGATCCTTCGGGATTCATCAGTCTACCAGATCTTGCACATTCATGTTTAACTGTAATCTAGTTTCTTTTGGAATACGTACAGTCCTTGACTTATAACCATTTGTTTAGTGACCATTGAAAGTTACAGAAGCACTGAAAAAAGGGACACAACTGCTTTTCACAGTGATGATCTTTGCAGTATCCCCAATGTCAGGTGATCAAAATTAGAATGCCTGGCAACTGATTCATGCTTGTGATGGTTGCAGTGTGATCCCCTTTGTTGACCTCCTGACATGCAAAGTCAATGGGAAAGCCAAATTCATTTAACATCCATGTTACTAACTTAGCAATTGCAGTGATTCACTTAACAACAGTGGCAAGAAAGATCATAAAAAGGAACAAAATTCACTTTAACAGCTGTCTTGCTTAGCAACATAAATTTGGGCCTCAATTGTGGTTGTAAGTTGTTAAGTATCTCTATTTATTTGTGTTCCGTCCCGGTGTTCAGAACAGTGATATTTCTTCTACCCTGCTTGTAACATCTTATTTCTAAATGTGGAGATGTATCTTGCAAATATGTTACAAGATTTTTCTTTTTTCTTAGAACACTTGTGTTTCTCAGAATGATAAACCATATACCAGCTAAAGCCTTTCTTCTATACTGCATCTCTTTATGCTAGGGATAGCAGATATACTTACTGAAGTATTTCTTATGGGTCCAAAATGAGGATACAGTGGTCCCTTGACTTTTGCGGGGGATATGTTCCAAGACCGTCCGCAAAAGTCAAATTTCCTTCTCTTTCTTTTTTTCCTTTTTTTTCCTTTTAATATTAGATTGTTCCACTGTAACATTGTTTTTATTATTGTTGTGAGCTGCCCCGAGTCTTCGGAGAGGGGCGGCATACAAATCTAATATATTATTATTATTATTATTATTATTATTATTATTATTATTTCCGCAAAGTAGAGACGCTCCCTTCCTTCCTCCCCCTCCCTCCTCCATTCCTGGTTTTCCTTACCCCCAGAACCCGCAGGGGCAACGGGGTGGCAAGCTAGGGGCTTTGCTGCGCTCGCTGCCAGCATCTCCCATGGGTCAGGACAGGGGAAGGAGAACCTCAAGGAAAGAGGGATCCAGGCCAGGACTTGAAGCCGGGATTTCAGGCCGGTCAGCTGGGAGGTTGGATGCTACCACTAAGGGAGATGGCTTAGGTGGGTGGGGGAAGAAGAGGCGGCAGCGGCGGGTGGCAGTAAGGCTTGGCTTCAAGTGGAGCATACCAATACTCCGAGAATTAAAGGGGAGGGATCAGGAGCCTGGGGCGGAAGGGGAGCTTTTATTTAAAGAAGCAGGACAACTGGGGTGGGGTGGGGAGGTGGAGAGTTAAAACGCACAGTATTGTATATCGGGTGGCCGTGAGAAAACATTTAAATGTTCAAAAAATCCGTGGAGTATTTTTTTATTAATATTTTTTGAAAAGCCGTGGTATAGCCTTTCCGCAAAAGTCGGACCTGTGAAAGTCAAGGGACCACTGTGCTATTATTTTGATTGTGAAAAGACAATCATAGCAACCATTGTCTTTTATGTTGAGTGGAAATCTGTAGCGGGTTCTTACCAGTACAGTTGACACCATCGCACCGGTGGCAAAAATTGAGCTGCGCGTGCAGCTCCGCGTACGAGTGAAATTTTGCTTCTGCGCATGCACAGGAAGCAAAATCTTGTGTGAGTTTTCAGCCATTTTTTGCTTCTGCACATGTGCGGAAGTAAAAAAATCTCCGAAATATCTCTCATGCATGTCCCTTCGTGAGATTTCGTTTCCCGCCCATGTGCTGAAGGCACAGAGCTGCACACCCAGTACACCGGTAGTAGCAGGAGCAGCAACCCCCGCCCTGGTGGAGATGATGGCCAGAAGTAAAAAAACGAGTTACAGAAGTGAATCAAGTGAGCTGAACTGGGAAACCTACAGAACTGGCAAGCGTTTTCTTTACTTGAATGTTTAACTCAGGGATTCCCCGGAAGTGTTCAGACTATAAAAGGTAGCTTTGTTTGTTTGTAGGGGGAAATGAAATGACATAGAATAGGGCAGGGCAGGGCAGAATTGTTAACTGTGCAGTGTGCTCACCTGCATTATTCTGCTATGTTTACGTGATATATAATAATAATAATAATTTATTAATCTTGACTGCCACCTGTCTGACTCTGTCAGGGGGGATTTACAACAAAAAGAAATTACAACAAAACCAATAAAGCATAAAAAAACCAAAGATAAAAGATGGCAACTCCACTAAAGTTTGCATAAACAAATACATAATTTATATATTTTAAATAAATATATGACAAATAGCTCTCCATTTACTCTATTTAGCTCTATTGTAATCCAGATTGATTTAATAATAAAAATTAAATGTTTCAATGTCAAAAAGTTAGTTTTTATAAAGATTGAATATATAGTGCAGGGGTCCCCAATGCCCAGTCTGCAAACTGGTACCAATCCATGGCTTTTGGGGTGGGGTAGAACAAAGAAACAAAAACAACATAATCATGTATTAGTAATGTAACAGTAATATGTATCTAGAACAGGGGTGTCAAACACAAGGCCTGTGGGCCGGAACTGACCCTTGACATGGTTGGACCCAGCCTGCATGGCCATCCTGGAAAATTTTAAGGGACTGGCCCGCATTGCTTCAGCTTGGTCTATCCAATGTGGCTTCAGTTTGGTCAACCCAGCATAGCTTCAGCCTGGTCTACCCAATGCGAAGAGGAAACAATGGGTCAGCAGTTTGGAGAATAGCATTAAGTTGGCCATTCTCACCCGGCCAGCCATGCTCACTTGGCCCCCTCAAGGTCAAAAATAGCCTGGATGTGGCCCTCAATAAAATTGAGTTTGATACACCTGATCTAGAGGAATGCACCAATCAGTTGAAGCCCAAACATTGCTTAAAAAAAGAACATTTCCATCCTCTTATTGAATACACCTAGAAACATAGAAGATTGACGGCAGAAAAAGACCTCATGGTCCATCTAGTCTGCCCTTATACTATTTCTTGTATTATATCTCAGGGTGGATATACAGTATGTTTATCCCAGGCATGTTTAAATTCAATTTATGTGGATTTACCAACCAAGTCTGCTGGAAGTTTGTTCCAAGCATCTACTACTTTTTCAATAAAATAATATTTTCTCATGTTGCTTTTGATCTTTCCCCCAACTAACTTCAGATTGTGTCCCCTTGTTCTTGTGTTCACTTTCCCCAGGCGGAATGACTTCTGAACTTCCTAGTCAAAATAGTAAGTTTCTTAATATAAGAGCCACCTGCTGGCGTGTCCATATCCCATAAATCTTGTATGAAGAAAGGTCTCTTAGGAGTCTTTCCTAAGAGTTAAAAGTTAACCAGACCATTAAAAATTAGATATGACAAGGCAAGCAACTTCTCTGATGACCAAAAGAAATGCCCTTTTTTCAAAGCAACTGTAAATTGAAAGATATACAAAAACTACTTCTATGCAAAGCATTTAACTTGAATTTGTTCCATAAAAGCTTCCATAAAAGATCAGGGGTTCAATTGTGCATTTGTGACCACCATTTTGACTTTTTTTTGTTCCTTCTGCAAATGCCTCTATGTACAGACACACATAAACCCATTTATCTGAATTGTGTTTAAAATAATCCCATTCTAAATATATTTAGGTGATGGTATTTCTCATGCCTCTCATTAGAATGTTTCAGTTGCAGAATATCCATAGGATTAATATGGTTTTTCTAGATTATGTTTCTATGTGAAGTGTTGGCCTGTAGTTCAATATAAAGCAGACAGAATGGCACATGTTTCAAAAGGAAAGTTTTTGAAATGGTACTATTTTTATATTTTGCAGAAACTTTTAAAATATCTATTTATTAATGCTCAGCCTCACAATTTTGAAACCATCACAAGCATTGCTGTAAGACCAGGGCATGTTTAAAATATTTAAGCAGAAATGCTTCTATCTGTAATTCTTTTTATTATTACACTATAATCGTTTGCAAGATGACGTATAAAATGTCATACTTAGATATGTAATAAACTTTTATATCTTGAGAAATGAGTTGGAGATGGAGACCCTTTGTGAGATCCTATGCGACAAAATTTCATTTTAATGTATGGCGATTATTGTACATTCAAAGGGACAATAAAGTTTATTCTAAGTCTAAGAATGAACTGCTGTTTAAAAATGCAGCATGAAGCAATAACTACATTTGGGTTCTAACTTACCTTGATGTCGATTTGCTTCCTCTACCACTGCATGACTGTACCCAGTGGGTGCAGTGTGCCATGCCGAAAAATCCCAACCCCCCTAAAAAGCCAAAAAAAGAGATGGTGCATGTTGTGGTTAGCTCTGGCCCAGCTCCTGCCCCAAGGACTGTGGATGTGGGGGAGACATCCACATGCTGCAGGCCTGTTTTGCCCCCGGTGGAATCTGATGATGAAGGCTCCTCTGACCAAGAAGACATGGGTGACAGGGAGGAGGAGAGTGGGGCAGACAGCTCAGAAGGAGATCAATTATCTAGCTCCTCCTTGGATTCAGAACAAGAGTTAATGATACAGCCACGCATGCGGAGAGCGATGCATAGGCAACAACAACTGAGAGATTATTATCAAAGAAAATGAGGCCACCTGTGGTTGGGTGGGGCTGTGGTAATTAGTGAGGCTGCTGTAAATAGCAGCCTGTGGGTTTGGCCATTGTGGAGGGTTATCTGATTGTTGTGTTTCGTGACTGCTTTACTGACTTTGACCTTTTGTGTGCTGATTTTTCCCCGCTTTGAAACTAAACCAGAGCAAAGTGTGTTTCACTTTGTGAAAGAAGAAGGACTGTGAATTGCCTCACAGCTGCAAGCTAAGTATCACAGAACTGATAAGGGACGTGTACAAATTACCAGTTTGTTTGGAGACGAGTGCTCTTTGCTATACCAAAAGAGGGCTTAGGCTAAGGGAATTTTCATTATAAAGAACATTGTTTTGAATTTTAAAACGTGTGTGTGTCTGAAATTTGTACCTGTGAATTTTTGGGAGGATTCTACCAGAGAGCCCCACAGAACAGTGACACATGCACAGTGCCAGAAACTCCGAAGAAAAAAACTGGGGGGAAATTCCCATCCCTCAAAACCCTCCCCAAAATTCCAAAAGATAACAGTGTCCACGGACATCACTGTGATGTCACCAGCAATTTGCTACTGGTGAACCAGAAGGAACCCACCTCTGCTACATTTGTTATCTGACAGACGTATAGATTTAGACAATTTAGATCTGAAACTGAGGATCCTTTCGATGTAATTTCTCTCAGTCCTAACCAGCTTTACTACCTAAAGTCAAACACAACTGGAGGCAGGTGTGTGTGTATAAATCTCAGGCTACGTGGTCTTTGGTCATGACATCATCCTCCATCTTGCAGATATTGGTCTGTGGCAGTGATGGCGAACCTATGGCACGGGTGCCACAGGTGGCACGCAGAGCCATATCTGCTGGCACGCGAGCCGTTGTCCTAGCTCAGCTCCAATGTGCATGTGTGTGCCGGACAGCTGATTTTTGACTCGCACAAAGGCTCTTGGAGGATGTTTTTGGCTTCCAGAGAGCCTCTGGAGGAATGGGGGGAGAGCATTTTTTACTAAGGAAGCCTTTGGAGTCTGGGGAGGGTGAAACACAAGCCTACTGGGCCCACCAGAAGTTGGGAAACAGGCTGTTTCTGGTTCCAGAGGGCCTCTGGGGGGTGGGTGAAGCTATTTTCACCCTCCCCAGGCATTGAATTATGGGTGTGGGCACTCGTGCATGTCCGATAGCACGTGTGTACGATCTTTCGGCACCTGAGGGAAAAAAGGTTTGCCATCCCTGCTCTGTGGACATCCCTGATTGTGGAGGCCACCTATTGAGTGAAGATTGGGATGTGTATGGAGAGAAGGGGGTACATTGGTGTTCATAGAAACATAGAAACATAGAAGAGTGACGGCAGAAAAAGACCACATGGTCCATCTAGTCTGCCCTTATACTATTTCCTGTATTTTATCTTAGGATGGATATATGTTTATCCCAGGCATGTTTAAATTCAGTTACTGTGGATTTACCAACCAAGTTTGTTCCAAGGATCTACTACTCTTTCAGTAAAATAATATTTTCTCATTTTGCTTATATTTTTTTCCTTTGAGTAAGTCTTGACTCTTGGTAATTACATAGACTAACCTGTAGGTTTCTTACAAGATTTTGCCTTCCTCATAAAGAAGAAGTGTGAGAAGAAAAGAGAGAGAGAGTAACTGGCCCAAAGTCAGCCATATGACTTTCTATCTAACGCAGGACTAGGATTCATTGTCTCTTTGTTTCTATGCAGAGTCTTTAATCATCACCTACCACTGGGTCACATGGGGAAGTTAGAATAGGCTTGTAAAAAAGAAACATTGGTTATTCATAGTCAGAATTGAAATAAAAAAGCCAATTCTGCAGAAGGAATTGTGAAACTAAATTATGTCCTTCTGGAGTGCCATGCACATATAATACCGTAGATCACCTGCATAATTTAACCCATTGTCATTATGATATCAGCCTTTTCTCCAAAAGCTCACATATATGGTTTATCTCATGCAGAATTAAACTATCTAATGTGTCTTTGGAGGATATGTTAAGATGGCCTCACCCAGAAGCTATCACTTACAGTGAATGGTTTTAACTGATATACCGTACTTCTGTATAGCCTTCTGTCAGAGCAGCGATGAACAGACAGTTTACAGGTTTACCAATTGCTACTAATTCAAAGGTATTAGCATTAAGTCTATTGTCAAGCTTTTTATTTATTTATGCACACCAGATGCCTGTCATAGCAAGGAGAAAACAATGCTGTGTAATCATTCAGGAGGCTGGTGGAGACAACAAAGAGCCTCTGATTATATTGCACTCTATTTATTCCTGCCAATGGTCTACTGCACCATATAATGACACAAGACATTTTGAAAAGGGCATTATGACCTAATCATGCAATATAATACTGCACATATCTGCTCCAAAATAAAATGGACTTAGTGTCAGGTACATGTATATAAAATTGCAGCCTAAACTGAGATTTCGTGTAATATTTGAAGCAGAAACCATGCAGCCTTTTAGATGTGGTTATAAAAACAAATCCGCTAAATAGGTCAGTGATGGCGAACTTATGGCACGGGTGCCACAGGTGGCACGCGGAGCCATATCTGCTGGCACGTGAGCCGTTGCCCTAGCTCAGCTCCAACGTGCATGTGTGTGCTGGTCAGCTGATTTTTGACTCGCACAGAGGCTCTGGGAGGGCGTTTTTGGCTTCCAGAGAACCTCCAAAGGGGACAGGGAGTTTGTTTCTACCTTCCCCGGGATCCAGGGAAGCCTTTGGAGCCTGGGGAGGGTGAAACACGGGCCTACTGGGCCCATCAGAAGTTGGGAAACAGGCTGTTTCTGGCCTCCAGGGGGCATGGGAAGCTATTTTTGCCCTCCCCAGGTATTGAATTATGGGTGTGGGCACTCGCGCAAGCACGATAATGCACACGCATGCTCTTTCGGCATCCAAGGAAAAAAAGGTTCGCTATCACTGTTATAGGTTGTAGGTACATTTTGTTTGTAGATACATTTTTACATTTACATTTACATTGTCACATTGTTATTATTGTTGTGAGCCGCCCCAAGTCTCCGGAGAGGGGCGGCATACAAATCTAATAAATAATAATAATTATTATTATTGTTATTGTTATTGTTATTATTATTTTAACTCATGAATGTTAAATTTCATTTAGTTCCACGAAGGCTTTGAATTTATAATTTAAAACAAATCTTCACTGATAACATACTGTATATCTAACTAAGCTCTCAGTAAATAGTTACATGCAAGTGTAAGTACTAGTGTCAAATTCTATGTCTCAATTAATTTCTATGTAAAAAAAACCCCTCACACAACTTCTACATGATAAAGTTACACACTACATCTTTCTGCAAATTTGATGCCAGTATACTATTTATGTAAAAGGGTTCATAGATTCAAAATAAGAAAACAATGAATAGGGCAGGGTACAGAAATTGGTATGAACAGCCCACGAATAAATTTACAGTTAAGTCTGAGCAAGAAATATGTTCCCCTTACCTTTAATCATTGCATTTTAATTAGGCCCAGGGTGGGTTTTGACAGTGTGTCTATTTTGCTTATGAAAGCCTGATCAATACTACCCAAAATTTGGATTATAACCCAATCTCCCAAATTGTTGGCTCGCCTGAGACGGATCCCAACATGAACCTCTCCTGTCAGTCATAACTTGATTGGTTTTTGCTTTTGTCTATTGTTAGACTTCACCCCCCCATGTCCTATTAACAAACAAGAAATAAAAAGAAACAATATTTGGAGCAATCATATTTAATGAGACTTTCTCATGAAAAAGGTAGCTTTTTGACATTGTTTTAATTTAATTTCTGAACGCTTCGTCACCAGACTAGGTAACATTATCAGTTTTAAAAATGGACTGCCTATATCATTATACTCTCAGGGAATCTATAACAACTACCCATTTTAAGGTAAAGTATTAGTGAAAAAGCTCTGTTTTCTTTGTGGATGAGTGCCACAATATTATAATTATTTGCCCTAAGGAAATGGCAGGATCAATAAATAAAATCAAAGAGCAGTTTTTATTTACACTAAAAATAATTTATTTGATGAGACATAATTTAAATTCTATTATTTAATTTTTTAATTAGTTACTTGGTCTTTTATTTATTTATTTATTTATTTATTTATTTATTATTTAGATTTGTGTGCCGCCCCTCTCCGCGGACTCGGGGCGGCTTTTCTTTAAAATAAACTCTGATCAACTGAAACATATGATGTGTAGGTATTTAGTAAAACCTATGATGATCTCCTATATAGGATGCAAAATTGCATAATATTGTGGGCTGCATTTTGAGTTACATATAATATATAATTCCATTCATTTCACTACTTCCTCCTTACATTTCCTTGCATTTTACCACTTACTTCTCAGCTCTTCCATAAATTTCATTAATAAAATATTTCATTAGCTTGAATGCTGTTAATGCATGTAAATAATCATAGGTTTTGCTGTTTGTAGAAAGTACTGCCTCTTAGGACTTGTTATCCCTGGGAAATTGGCAAGCCCTTGGGAGTTGTACCAGTTGTAATGAACTATGTCTGCTCCATATCACAAACATTTTCAAGAAGCAGGTAGCTGTTGTGGTTTAGACACACCCCTTATCACATTGCTTATCATTCTTTGCTGATTGTGGAATGTGCTTGTCTCTCTTTTTGGTGAGATTTCTCAGTCTTGGGCATGCTAGGAGTGAAGTGCTTCGGAAAATACATGGCGTGCTTTCTAAGGAGACTCTAATATCATCCAAGACTCTGTTTTCATTCTAAAGAAAGGTCCCGTTAGGCTCAGGAAAACAGATCCTCTCTATCTGGCGCAGCTACAATTGAGATAGCAAGCGTAACATGATAATGCACAGATGTTCTGCTTGGCATTTTACATGACAAAAATAAAGACAGTGCCCAACTTGAAAGTCACCCCAGAGGATATGCTATCAAATGGAAGGGGTGTTGCTCACAGGCACCTGTTAATAAGCGAGCAGTTTTAAAATTGATGGTCTATGTAAAAGCAAATTCATTTCAGAGATTATCTCAGACACATATATGGCATGTAACATTTGTCTCACTCGCTGCCTGTTCTCTTGTGGCATGCAGGAAGTTGAATGTATCATACATGTGCTTCTTTCCTGAAATTTAGTCAAAATTTGACCCCCTCCCCTTCTTTTCTAACAACAATCTTAAGGCAGTTAGATCATTATCACCTAGTTTTTCTATTAATTAATAAAAACTTCCAGGACAGGTGCGATGCCACCAAGTTTTGCTATTTTGTTTCAAGAAAGAAAATCTAGATATACTAAATCTCTCATTGTTATGACTTTTTAACTGGGTAACACAGTGCAACATAAGGCAACAATTTTTGAATCAAGGTATGAACTTAATTTGTTCCGTGACAGGGTTCCTAAGTAGAAAAGTTTGTAAGAAGCAATTTTTTCCATAGGAATCAATGTAAAAGCAAATAATGCATGCGATTGGGGAAACCACAGGGAGGGTGGAGGCCCTGTTTCCTCCCAGGAGATTCCTAGAGAGGCCCCATGGAGGCTTCTCCCTGCCTTTTCTGGCCCTGTTTCTCCCAGGAGACTCCTAGAGAGGCAACACAGAGACTTCTCCTTGCCTTTCCGGCCCTGTTTCCCCCCAGGAGATTGCTAGAGAGACAACACAGAGACTTCTCCTCGCCTTTCCGGCCCTGTTTCCTCCCAGGAGATTCCTAGAGAGGTCCCCCGGAGGCTTCTCCACACCTTTTCCGGCCCTGTTTCCTCCCAGGAGATTCCTAGAGAGGCAACACAGAGACTTCTCCTCGCCTTTCCGCCCTGTTTCCTCCCAGGAGATTCCTAGAGAGACAACACAGAGACTTCTCCTCGCCTTTCCGGCCCTGTTTCCTCCCAGGAGATTCCTATAGAGGTCCCCCCGGAGGCTTCTCCACACCTTTTCCGGCCCTGTTTCCTCCCAGGAGATTCCTAGAGAGGCAACACAGAGACTTCTCCTCGCCTTTCCGGCCCTGTTTCCTCCCAGGAGATTCCTAGAGAGACAACACAGAGACTTCTCCTCGCCTTCCGGCCCTGTTTCCTCCCAGGAGATTCCTAGAGAGGCCCCCCGGAGGCTTCTCCATGCCTTTTCCGGCCCTGTTTCCTCCCAGGAGATTCCTAGAGAGGCCCCCGGAGGCTTCTCCATGCCTTTTCCGGCCCTGTTTCCTCCCAGGAGATTCCTAGAGAGGCCTCACGGAGGCTTCTCCATCCCTTTTCCAGTTACAGTTTCGGAGGCTTGGGTTTATAAGTGGAAAATAGTTCTTGAGAAGAGGCAAAAAAACTTGAACACCCAGTTCTTATCTAGAAAAGTTCATAAGTAGAGGTGTTCTTAGGTAGAAGTACCACTGTACTTCAAATAAGCTAACTTACTACAGAATGTCTCCAAAATCTAGGACCTGTGACTCCTAAGGGAAATAAATTTGTAGAAGATATGGTTGTTTCATTATTACTGGCTGCTGCTGTATTGCTGATTTACTCACGTGATCCTCCATTGTCATCATTGTGATAATTTCTATGCCAGTCTCGCAATCCCTCATTCACTCCCCACCCAGCAGCAGCCACTTACTGTATCTTCCTGCGGGAAGGCGGAAGGGAAGGGGGAGAAGGGAGAGAAGGAGGGAGGGAGGCAGGGAGGGAGGGAGGAAGGAAGGAAGGAAGGAAGGAAGGAAGGAAGGAAGGAAGGAAGGAAGGAAGGAAAGGTAGGAAATTAGCACCAATCCCTCTCCTAGAAAAATGAAATATCCTATGAAATATTTAAAAAGGCAGAATATTATATATAATTTATTAATTAAATTTATTTATTAATTAAATTTGTATGCCGCCCAACTCCCGAAGGACTCTGGGCAGCTTACCATATCTAAAAAAAAATTACAAGAACAATTTAAAAACCCAATTAATACAATTATACAATCTAATTGTGGCTGGATCTAGAAGTGTGTCAATTGCTCACGGCCCCCAGGCCTGCTGGCAGAGCCAGGTTTTTTAAGGCTTTCCAGAAAGCTAGTAGGGTGGGAGCAGTACAGACATTAGGCTGTACTGCCCCCACTGGTTACAGAGAGCCAGTGCCACCACAGAGAAGGCCCTCCCCTGTGGCCCTGCCAACTGACATTGCTTAGCCGACGGGACCCGGAGAAGGCCAATCCTATCAGCAGCTTGACTTTTTTTTCCTCTTCACCCAACATCTGGAAGCATATGATCCACTTTTTCTGTTCAGGACCTCATGCCATGTGCTCCTGTCCTGCATTAAACCTTCTTTCCAAGCAACTTCCATGAACCCAGTGTTTTTTTTCCCCACTTAGAACTGAACCCAGAAGGATATTCGTTACAAAAGATGGGAAGGAAGGAAGGAAGGAAGGAAGGAAGGAAGGAAGGAAGGAAGAAGGAAGGAAGGAAGGAAGGAAGATGTTCCTTGCCAGATTCACAGAAAGAAACTCAATGGGGAAATTGGAAGTCATTCCTGTTCCCACAGCTCCCCCCCCCCCCCCACACCTTTGGTCCTTCTTTTTTTCTGTTTAGGTAAGGAAATATTTCTGAAACAATGACCCCGTAGGGCATGAGTTGTCTAGTGCTTCTTAAAGATCAAATTCCAACTATATAAACATTGGTGGTGGTGGTGGGTTGTATATTTATTTATTTATTAGATTTCTATGCCGCCCCTCTCCGTAGACCTTGGGGCGGCTAACAACAATAATAAAACAGCGTATGACAAATCTAATATTTAAAATAGCTAAAAAACCCTTATTTAAAACCAAACATACACACAAACATACCATGCATAAATTGTATAGGCCTAGGGGGAAAGGAATATCTCAATTCCCCCATGCCTGATGACAGAGATGGGTTTTAAGGAGCTTACGAAAGGCGAGGAGGGTGGGGGCAATTTTGATCTCTGGGGGGAGTTGGTTCCAGAAGGCCGGGGCCGCCACAGAGAAGGCTCTTCTCCTGGATCCCGCCAGACGACATTGTTTAGTCGACGGGACCCGGAGAAGGCCAACTCTGTGGGACCAAACAAATATGTTTCTTTTGTTGGTTGAGGCTGTAATAAAGTTTTTATCTATCCTTGTATATAGCATCCCCAATGAGTAGCCTAGGTATGGATATGCCCTGAATTTTGGTTTTCAGACCCACAGCTCTATCTTATCTATGAAAGTTAATCAGAATTATTTCCAGATAAGAAAAGGATTGTTTGGCTGCCTTTCTGTGCATTTGCCTGGGAGCACAAGGCACACCTCTTGTCTTGTTGCTTTGCATTCTTTTATTCTACAGTTTCATTTGTGAAACTGAATATTGAAATCAGATAACACCCCCTGAATAAATGAACAGGAATAAGCTTAACAGAGGTAACCCTATACAAGATGGGTTTACTAATGGATGAGTTCTTTGTGAATAAAAAAATGGGGGGAGGAATTGGATTCTCTTTAGTCCTGGTGTACTACTTGTATTTTTCTGATAACTGAAGCTATGATTGCTTATTTGTACTATATGTCAATTGTGTTGTACTTCATGATTCTTGACAAATGTATTTTTTCTTTTATGTACACTGAGAGCATATGCACCTAAGACAAATTCCTTGTGTGTCCAATCACACTTGGCCAATAAAGAATTCCAATATATTGAAAGACAAATTTGAAATAAGAAAGCAATGGGGAAATTTAACTTTTGATATTAGGAAAAAAATATTTGGAATTCTGACTCAAATAGAATGATGGGCAACGGGAATAACAGAACAAAGTAACAGATTTGGAAGGGACCTTGGAGGTCTTCTAGTCCAACACCTTAATCAGACAAGAAACCCTATACTAGTGATGGCAAACCTTTTTTCCCTCGGTGCCAAAAGAGCATGTGCATGCATTATCGCGCATGTGCAACCCATAATTCAATGTCTGGGGAGGGCAAAGACAGCTTCTCCCCAACCCTGGAGGCCCTCGGGAAGCCAGAAATGGGCTTGTTTCTCAACTTTTGGTGTGCCCAGTAGGCTCATATTTTGCCCTCCCCAGGCTCCAAAGGCTTCCCTGGAGCCGGGGAAGGGTAAAAATGCCCTCCCCCATCTCCCTGGAGGCTCTCTGAAAGCCAAAACCGCCCTCCCAGAGATTCTGTGCGAGCCAAAAATCAGATGGCTAGCGCACACATGCACATTGTTTAGTTTAGTTTAGTTTAGTTTATTTAGATTTGTATTGCCGCCCCTCTCCGAAGACTCGGGGCGGCTAACAACAATAAAAAACAATGTAACAAATCTAATATTAAAAAGTAATCTAAAAAACCCCAATTTAAGAGACCAATCATACCAACAAACATACCATGTATAAATTCTATAAGCCTAGGGGGAAGGGAGAAAAAAATTTCAATTCCCCCATGCCTGACAACAGAGGTGGGTTTTAAGGAGCTTGCGAAAGGCAAGGAGGGTGGGGGCAACTCTGATATCTGGGGGGAGCTGGTTCCAGAGGGTCGGGGCTGCCACAGAGAAGGCTCTTCTCCTGGGTCCCGCCAAATGACATTGTTTAGTCGTCGGGACCCGGAGAAGGCCAACTCTGTGGGACCTAAACGGTTGCTGGGATTTGTGCCGCAGGAGGCGGTCCCGGAGATATTCTGGTCCGGTGCCATGAAGGGCTTTATAGGTCATAACCAACACTTTGAATTGGATCTGAACTAGGGCAATGGCTTGCGTGCCAGCAGATACGGCTCCACTTGCCACCTGTGGCACCCATGCCATAGGTTCGCCATCACTGCCCTATACCATTTCAGACAAATGGTTGTCCAAACTCTTCTTTAAAACTTCCAGTGATGGAGTACTCACAATTTCTGGAGGCAAGTCGTTCCACTGATTAATTGTTCTAGACTAGAGCGCTGTTATAGAAAACAAGAGTGGTGCTGTTGTTTTACAGACTAGTCTTCAAACCTCAGTTCAGCTCTCAACTGAACAGAAGACTCATTAAATTATAGTCAGAGCTTCCATCAGCAGACTCAGTAAGATCTGCCTGGGGAGTGGGATGCAGTCTCCTTCCCACCAGTATGTATATTCCGAATACTATTTTGTTATCAAGATTGTTGTTGAGTATGATAGGGTACGTCATGTACTTTGAGCACTCACAAATATCGTAAATGCCAAGTTAGTAGCAGGACTGGATCCAGAGATCTCATAAACAGTCTCTGCTCATGAGACTGTTAGGGTGGGGCAATGTTTGTATGACCCCTTTGGTCTCATGACCTCTTTCCAGACAGCTAGAAAGTCTTCTAAAATAGCATATGAAGCAGTGATGGGACTCTAATGATTCCATCATGAGTTCACCAGCCATTTTGTTAACAGTATATCTACTTATGATTGATGCAATTATGAAAGAGGTTAGACTAGGTTTATGACATATTAATATATTGTAGGCATGTATTTAGAACTTGGATAGTCCCAAACTCAAAGGGTTGTTAAGAGAATCAATTGAAAATCATCTGAAGACCATACAATGAAAATAATGCAGGAGCTACTGTAAATACTTGTATTGGTTGAATATGTTTGGAAGTTATAATGACATTCTGTCTTTGGTTGCTGCACAGCCTTTCCTTGTGTCAGAATAGGGAGGCATTATGAGACCAATTTCTGGGGGTAACCTCTTGGCTACTGAACAGATTTACAGCATAGTCTGTGGAGAGGGGCGGCATACAAATCTAATTAATAATTATGATTATTATAAGCCCGAAAAAGTGGTTGAAAATGAGCAAGCAAAACTACTGTGGGACTTCCGACTTCAGACTGACCGAATTCTGAAGCATAATACACCAGACATTGTGATCGTGGAGAAAAAGAAAGTATGGATCATCGACGTCGCAATCCCAGGAGACAGCAGAATTGAGGAGAAGCAGCTAGAGAAATTAGTGAAATACGAAGATCTAAAAATCGAGCTGCAACAACTCTGGCATAAGCCAGTGAAGGTGGTCCCAGTGGTACTTTGTACGCTGGGCGCAGTACCAAAGGATCTCAGCGGACATTTGAAAACCATTGGAATTGACAAAATCTCCATCTGTCAATTGCAAAAGGCCGCTTTACTGGGATCGGCAAACATAATTCGCCGCTACGTCACGCAGTCCTAGGTGCTTGGGAAGTGCCCGACTGGTGATGAAATAAGAAATCCAGCATAGTGATCTCGTTTGCTGTGTTGTATTGACATAATAATAATAATAATAATAATAATAATAATAATAATAATAATAATAATAATTCTTCATATACAATGGTAAAAGATACTGTAAAAGTTAATCTCAACTCTTTGGAAAGTATTTAGAAATGAACTGACATTGTTGAAGAACATTGGCCAATCTCTAAGAATATTTCAAAGGAAGTTTAACAAGGGCACTTTTTGTAATGATAACCAAGGTTCCCAGTCAAAGATAATAGTGTCTGTCCAGGAGAATTCACACACCAGAACTCTCTCTAGTTACCGAAAGGAACTTTGGCTATAGATACCATTTAGAACTCTGGTAACCAATTTGTATTTATCAACACTCCTGGACTGGAAAATTGATTCTTCTTGGAGGAATGGAATCCTGCCAGAACACGTTGGGCACAACTTCCTTGGATCAGATAGATCAGTGTTTCCCAACCTTGGCAACTTGAAGATATTTGGACTTCAACTCCCAGAATTCCACAGCCAGCATTCGCTGGCTGGGGAATTCTGGGAGTTGAAGTCCAAATATCTTCAAGTTGCCAAGGTTGGGAAACACTGAGATAGATGATTACATAAATCTCTGATCCAAACTGATGGTGTAAAAACAACAACAACATGATAATTTATGATGCCACAATGCCAATCTGCCATTTCGTCTTGTTGTTTGATGCAAGTGTGCAAACTTAAATTGAAGCATTGTGACCCAGATTTTCATTTCCTTTTCTTGGCCTATTGCAACATTGGACAAGCATCATATGGCAAGAAACGGACTGTGTTATGCTTCTTCTAGCATAGGAAAGCTTCATCTCTTGCTCCCTTCCCCATCAGAAACATTGTAATATTCTGGTGTTGTCTGGTGGAAGGTAAATTATTATGGCATATGGAAAATGCTATAGCAACAAATTTCTCCTTTCCTATTTTTCAAAGTTAGATGCTGGTGTTCAAGAATACGTGTTTCAACCTATTTTGTACAACCTGACCCTCATTACAAGCAGTTTTAAAGTAACAACATGGCTTAATATAATAAAGAGTCAAATTGCACTTTCTTAAACGAGTTTCATAATTGCAAAACTTTCCCACTATGTCCTTTCTGAAGAAAAGAATTTCTAGCTAAGTACATAAGTGACTTTTTTTTTGTCCCAAACTTGTTCTTTAGTAAATTGCATTTTTCATTCCATGAGACTAAACAGCTCTTTTACAGGGTAAATTCAAAGAATGTTCTGAATTTTTTTAAAAAAGTTTAGTAGCAATGTTTATATTCTACCCCTCATTAAACATTCTCTGGAAAATTGGAATAACCTCTAGGCTAGAGGTTCTAAACAATGCAAATACATAATCCCCTTAAAGTGACAAACAAATGTGTCTTACCATGCAGAAAGCTAACATTTTCATTGGGAATAGATTTGGCAAGAAAAAGGATATGTATTTATAATTATAGATATAGAATCAATATATCAGGGGAATATCATAACTGCCAATGGACTTGTACAAGCAAAGCAGGGAGCAAAGTCCAGAACAATTCTGTCAGTCTATCTGTACAATTGGATCAATTAAAATAAATAATATATTATTTTATTAATAAATACAGCATAGGTGAAACTTTTGCTTATCGCTAATTGGATACAGTTTGTAGATACAACCACTTTTATTACTTTCCTTAACTCAAATTTCCCAACTTAAAATTTTGCAAGTTATGTTGGAATATCCAGGGCAGCTGGAAATTTTGAAGACTGGTCCTAAATCATCTGGATGGAAAATATTGGCATCAAGATATGTCAATGTACCGTACTGTATTTCCCCCCCTCATCTGTTCAATCCTGTCTGATTCTTGGAGACGGCCTGGATAATCCCTTGCCATTTTCTTGGCAAGATTTTTCAGAAATGCTTTGTTATTGCCTCCTTCTTAGGGCTGAGACAAAGTGACTGGCCCAAAGTCACCCGGGTGCCTTTATGATAAAGCCAAGAATTGAACATAAGATCTACAGCTTTCAAGCTGATGTCTGAATCACTACATGAAATGTAACACATTTTACTTATTATAAATATAATAAATTTATTATTAAATATAATAAATGAAATTATAATTAAAAATTATTTATTATATTTAAGGACTCTCTAATTTCTCTCTCTCTCCCCCACCCCCAATAATTCTGGAATCTGCAAAATACTTTAGATAAAATTCTCACCTAGAATAAAAGTAATTGCTGGGGGGGGAAAAATTGACCTTTAAGTAATTATGTGCCATATAATGCTTGAGGTTTATATGCACCAGTGCTATAATATGAATGTACGGTAAGACCTCACCTATCGCTGGTGTTACGTTCCAGACCCGGCCGCGATAGGTGAAATCCGCGATGGGGAATTTATCAAATGATAGTACTTATTTAAGTATTTATATTGTAATTGTTTGGTAAGTTTTCATTGTTTTAAGTGTTTATAAACCCTTCCCACACAGTATTTATTTTAGATACAGTATTTAAATACAGTATTTACAATTTTAGATATATATTTTTTGAAAAACCTGCCGATCGAGTTCCGCGCGCTGTTTAAATCTGCCGATCGACTTCCTCAGAAACCCGCGAACCAGCGAAGATCCGCGAATGATTTTTCTCATTAATATTTCTTGAAAACCCGCGATGAAGTGAAGCCGCAGTAGGTGAAGCGCGATATAGCGAGGGACTACTGTAGTTCTATTGATAGTGAATATTATATTAAAAAAGATACAGAGTGAAGTTCTTTTTCAGAAAGTTGTGAATGCTTTCTAAATTGCCGACCACATGGTAACCTGATGTGTTTCTTCTAGACCAGTATTCTGAGTGAGCTTTAACACCCGCAATGTTATTTATCACTTGTTGACAGATGCAGGCCATTTCAAGTATTCTTGTAAGGTCTATTTTAAGGCAAGCTAGAAGCTCACATTTTGGAATCACCGCAGAATAGATATGTGTGGATTGTGGGAGTTGTATCTTGTCTGCCAAACAAAATACTTCACATGTAAGATATGTCTGCTTCTTTCAGGTACAAAGCTGTAGTTTGTTAATGGTCTAAAAACAGTGCCAAAAGCATTCAAGCAGGGTCCTGCTGTCATAATTATATCAGGGATGTGGAAATGGTTTGAAAGCAAGAGAAAATTCACCCCTGGAAGTATTTCTGATGTAGTGTGATCAGGTCTGAGAAGGGGGTGGTGTAGCTGGTACATTATTCTGGGGCCCATGGAGCTCAAAGGGGGTCCAAGAAGGGGAAATTTTTAATTTTTTTTTAAAAAAAACCCAGATTTTTTAAAAGAAAAACAGTTTCTTTGTTTATCAATATATTTTATATTTCATTTCGGTTTATGAAAGGTTCTGAAACATCATCTTACAACCTGCTATTGCTCTCCTATATCTCCTATACCTTTCTTCTATTCCTATATCTCTTCTACTATTCTTTCATTGATATGTTCTATTACTATACCTTCTTTTCTATTATTTCTTAGATATATTTTACTATGAGCATCTCCTCTATAACCTTCATCATGTATTTTACTATGTGTATATAGATATATACCCACTAAAACCCTCATTGTGTATTGGACAAAATAAATAAATAAATAAATAAATAAAATTAAATAAATAAATAAATGATGAGATTATTAAAAAGGGGCGGCAAACGCTTTTTCAATTTGGTGTTAAATGCAACAGTGCCCAGCCAGGGTGTGTGGGGGCGCCTCTCCCGAGCGTGCATGCGTGTACATTCACGCGGTTATGTGCCCTCCCTTCCTTTTCAACCGAGGCCTCTCCGAGCAGCATGTGTGTGGCGATGAGGCTGAGGACAAGGAGGTAGAGGGGAAAAAACAGCGGGGCTCCATATTAGTCTTGTTCCAGCACTTAATAATCCTCTCGGTGGCCCTGAGTGCAATGGTGAAACATTTACTTCCATTAGTTCCAATGATTTCTGTCCAGAAAGGTTATAATTTAGCTGTTCTGTGGAAAATGCCAAATGAATCTTTAAAAGGTTGCATTCGTGTAATGTGCCCCCCTTGGAAGATTTTGGAGGCCTCAACCACTGCAGAACTTGGTTAGATTTGTTTTTATGGAGCCATAATTCCAAAAGAATTACCGTATTTTTCGGAGTATAAGACTCACCCTTTTTCACCCTAAAAGAGGCTGAAAATTCAGGTGCATCTTATACTCTGAATGCAGATTTGTTTTTAAAGCTCCCCCCACCAGTCCTAACAAGGTGCTAACGATCTTCCCAGCTCTTATCTTGCAGGTTCTTTCATTGTTACTGTCTGTGAAGAATGTTTTCCAAGCTCTAAGTCTTTGCAGAAGCTTTTTTCAGTTCTCTAACTCACTCCAAGTAAGTTTCTTTCCAGCCCTAATCAGGTGCTAACAATGTTCCCAGCTCTTTCATTGTTACTGTCTGCTAAGAATGTTTTACAAGCACTGTCTTTGCAGTTTTTTTAATTGCTCTAACTTGCTCCAAATGTTTCTTTCTAGCCCTAACCAGGTGCTAATGATGTTCCCAGGATTCACCCGCTTGCAAACTCTTTCACCCTCTTTTACCCTCTGTGAATAATGTTTTCCAAACCCTGTCTTTGTAGGTTTTTTTATTGCTCTGAATGTTTCTTTCCAGCCCTAGCCAGGTGCTAACAATGTTCCCAGCTCTTACAGGCTTGCAAGATCTTTCATATGACAGCGTATGCACCAAGACAAATTCCTTGTGTGTCCAATCACACTTGGCCAACAAAGAATTCTATTCTATTGTTACTCTCTGCTAAGAATGTTTCCCAAGCTCTAAGTCTTTGCAGAGTTTTTTTCATTACTCTAACTTATTCCAAGTAAGTTTCTTTCCAGCCTTAACCAGGTTCTAATGATGTTCCCAGCTCTTACCAGCTTGCAAGCTCTTTCATTGTTACTCTCTCTCCAAATAAGGTTTTTTAAGCCCTAACCAGGGCATAAAATAATGTGCTGAAACTGACCAGACTAAAGACGCTATCCATATTAATATCTGGTAAACAGATTCTTTTCCCTATTTTGTTCCCCCAAAACTAAGGTGCGTCTTATACTCTGAAAAATACGGTACATTTAACTATCTCCAACAAACCCAGTTTAAGATCTGGAGAGTTCTCTTGAAATTTCTAAACCCAGGCCAGGGGCGGGTTCCAGTTACATTTTGCTACCAGTGTGCATCTGCGCGCGTGCGCGTTTCCCATCACACAATTTCACTTCCGCGCATGCTCATGATGACATTACAAGCCGAAACAAGATTAACAGCTTCTCGGCTGTGCTTCGAATAAAGAATAAAGGTCGGCATTAATGCAAGGGTGGAGGGGACGGCTTTTTTCAAAAGCACAGGATGTGGAGGAGCCATCTAAGCCCGGAAAAAAATAGCTGAAAATTACATCATCACTGGGGCCTTACCGGTGCACAGTACTGAACTGCACCGGTAGGAACCCACCATTGACATAGACATACCATATATATCCCAGGTTAACTAGAACGGTCCTAGTTTTGCATTCCAGTCTTCCTTTCTTGACCAATTCAGAAAAAAAAAGTTCCAGAAAGTAGGGCTCTTCAGACTACAAAGGGTGAGCAAATACTTAGCTATACGTTAAATCTGTCCCTCTTTGCCTACTCAAGAAAGACAGGGCAGGCAATAGGGGAGTGAGCATATAAGGTGGCTAAACCTATGTTCTCCCTTTGTCTAGAGGTACATGGGTTTAATCCAGCGGTGGGCTACTAGCCGGAACGCTAAATTGCGCTCGCTGCTGCAGCTCATAAGTGCTTGTGAGGCCAGCACAATTTTGCTTCTGCATCTGTGGAGGTAGCAAAATTGCACACGGAGCTGCAGGTATGCCCGTGTTTCGGCATGCACGGAAGCAAAAAAAGTCACGGAAACACGGGTTCACCTGCAGCTCCATGCGCAATTTTGCTACCTCCACAGGTGCAGAAGCAAAATCGCGCTGACCCCGCAAGCACTTATGAGCCGTGGCGGCGAGCGCAATTTAGCGTTCTGGCTAGTAGCTCACCACTGGTTTAATCCAGAGGTGGGTTCCTACTATTCCAACTGGTTCTTTAGAACAATAACTCAGTGGTGATGTCACAAAGCCGGTTCGGTCAGTGTCTGCGTAGATGCTGCTATCTTGGATTTTTTTTTTTGCTTTTTTCCCTAATTTTTGCTTCTGCGCATGTGCAAAAGATATTTTTTGATTGCTGCGGGTGTGGGTGCAAGGGAGCAGCCCTAGATGAGCCATTCCCTCCGTCGCCCTGCCCGAACATAGAGCCACTGCACCTGTCTTTCACCTGCCCTGCTCTTTCGCACCCGAGACTAGCAGGGAGAAGCCGCTGGCTCAGATGCAGGGGAGCTGCATCAGACAAGCCTGCACCTCCCAAAACCATCACCATTGGAGCCACGCTGAGCAAGAGGCAGATGTGACGGCTGTACATTCAGGCAGGGTGAAGAGTGGGGTGGCCCCAGCCCTGCTCAACCACTCCAGCAAAAAAGCGTAGAAGTTCCAGCCCATGAGCGAAGCAGGTGGTGGGAAGGAGACTGCTCGGCGGCAGCAGGTTGCGCAGAGGAGGGGTTCTGGGAGTGGAAGTTCCCCAGCCCTCCCCTTGCCTGCCCTTCATGCACAAATATGAACCACTGTCTGCCCTGAACTCCTTGTTGCTTCTGCACTAACACCCCCCACCCCATTCAATCAAGCTTCTTTACTGGTCTTGTAGCCAACCCCAGGAAGGCGAGAGGGGTGGCAGGACGGCACATGATAGGCTGTTCAGCCACCCCAGTTCCAGAGAAGGAAGGAAGGAAGGAAGGAAGGAGACAGAGAAAAAAGAAAGAGAAAGAAAGACAGAGAAAGGAAAGTAAAGGAAGAAAAAAGGAAAGGAAAGAAAAAAATGATAGGAAAGGAAAGAAGGGAAAGAAAGGAAGAAAAAGAAAGAAGGAAAAAATAAAGTAAAAGAAAGGAAAGGAAAGGAAGAAAGAAAAGGAAAGGGGGAAGGAAGGAAGAGAAAGAGGGAGAGAAAGAGAGGAAAGAAGGAAAGGAAAGGAAAAGAAGAAAAAAGGAAAGGAAAAAAAGGAAAGATAAAAAAATGATAGGAAAGGAAAGAAGGGAAAGAAAGGAAAGGATAAAGGAAAGAAGGAAAGGAAGAAAGAAAGAAAGAAAGAAAGAAAGAAAGAAAGACTTATGACCACAATTGAGTCCACAAGTGAGTTTCACCACATTTTACAAGTTGGCCATGCCCACCTGGTCACCTGACCACCGAGTCACGCCAGTCTGAAGCCACACCCACCTGACCTCTAAGCCACACCCACAAAATAAGCTATACCCACAGAACATGTAAAAAATTTTAGAACCCATGCCTGATTTAGTCATCTGTCACTGCAAACACACATTTCATGTCAAATTAGCATAGTCTTCACAACCATCCTATTTATGCATTCAGGAAGATTGTCTCCAGGATTCAACAGAAGCTTATTGTGTTTTTACTAAAGACAGGGCCTCTTTAATGGTGGTTCCCCAGTTTGAGGGAGTACTACAACAAAAGTGATTTCGCCATTTTAATTGGGTATTTTAACATCATTATTTTTGTCTGTTTTTCCCGGCTAATACTTTTGGTCCTCTCTGAATTTAATATACAATGCTTAATAAATTATTCATATTACTGACATTTATTTTAAATTCATACATGCCATCCTGAGATCCTTATGCTTTTGTGGATAAAAATGCCATTTAAAATCATTGTAGTGCACACATAACAGCTGTATGTATGCATATTGTTTCCTTTATAAAAATGAAGTTACATCTAAAACCTTAGGTGGGTTATTCTTTATTTATTCCTAGTGGTAAAGAACACAAAACATACTGTAAATGATATAAAATATTTTTTCTATTCCAGTTTAAAAAAAAATTTTTTTTTAAAAAATCACCACAACATTTCACAGTGGGAAATATTGCTTTTCTAACAACCAGGATTAATCTTTGTGTCAGCAAAAAATTCACTCTGCAGCCAATGGTTTCTGGAGAATATTTAGGCAGCTAAAATCAGAAGCATAACGCTTTGCAGAAGTGATTCTGTTCAGTTTCCAAGCATCAGGCTAAGGAAGACTCTTAATGACATCCTCACTTATCAAGCTGCAAACTGTTTTAAAGGGATGCTAGTTATCTTCCTTCAGTTTTCCTTGTCAGAAGCTCACTGGAGTTCGTATAGAGTTGTGTGATGTTCAAGATGTTGAGCAGAAATGTACCTCTTGACCTCTTTGCAAGCCGGCCAATTCATTCTCTTACAGAGATCTCCCTTAAAACAAAAACACATGTCTCTTTTTCTGTTATTTTAGAGCCCATCCTCAAATCTGCTCAGCATTTTTACTGTGCATGTCTCAGAATCAGTCCCTGATTTAAAACTGCAGTTTATTATTTTATTTTATTATTTATTTTATTATTTATTTTATTATTTATTTTAGTAACAATAACAACAACAATAACAACAACAACAACAACAACAAAACAACAACAACAACAATAATAATAGTTTACTAAATCTGCACTTCTATTCTACTAGTTTTTCTCATCATTCCTATCATCCTTTACCTCCCACTTAGGACTATATGACTGTAACTTGTTGCTTGCATCCTAAGATTTTTATTAATATTGATTGTTTCTTCATTGCTTATTTGATCCCTATGACAATCATTAAGTGTTGTACCACATGATTCTTGACAAATGTATCTTTTCTTTTACGTACGCTGAGAGCATATGCACCAAAACAGATTCCTTGTGTGTCCAATCACACTTGGCCAATAAAATTCTATTCTATTCTATTCTATTCTATCCTATCCTATCCTATCCTATCCTATCCTATTCTATTCTAATTTAATAATAATTTATTATATTTGTATGCCGCCCCTCTTCGAACTTGGGGCGGCTAGTTATAATAAATTAATTGATTGATTTTGTCAAGCACGTATTGGTGGTATATAAATATATAACAATGTTTATATATATGATACTGGTAAGAGAGAAACATTAGGGCAGGGGACGAAAGGTATGCTGGTGCACTTATGCTGCAAATTTTCTGGCTGCAATTTTTTTTACTACCACACTGTAGGCATGGCTTATTTTGTGGGTGTGACATAAAGGTGATGTGACTGGCTTAAAGGTGGCCAATTTGACGTCACTCACATCAAGGGTTAATGTTAGGGTGCCTGGCCTATTCTCAAAGAGATACCATTTCTATATCTATTTGCTATTACTGAACATCCAAAATATACTATTTAATTCTATGTATATATGCCATATGTGTACATACATATTACACACAGGCGCACAAAAATATACATTATCTACTATATAAACTATGTGTATGTAAACACACACATGCACAGCTCTTCTAAAAGTATGCACATTCAACTTCATTTACTGTGAAAGGAAAAACATACCCAGAGCCCAGAAGGAAAAAAAAGGGGGAAAAAAATTCTACCGGTTCTACATACTTGACGGTACCTGTAGCAGCGCATCACTGACTTATTCACACCCCTTACTGACCTTTTAGGAATCGGGAGAGGTAAACAGTGGATAGTTTAAGGGTAAAGTTTTGGGGGTTAGGTGATGATACTACAGAGTCAGGTAGTGAGTTCCATGCATTAAATACTCTGTTACTAAAGTCATATTTCCTGAAGTCGAGTTTGGAGCGGTTTACTTTAAGTTTCTATCTTGAAATATTGTTCTTTTCATAACAGGAACTATGTAACTTGCATTATCTTAACTGCGTGTGTGTGTGAGAGAGAGAGAGAAAGAAAGAAAGAGAGAGGAGTGTATTTCCACTTCTTTTATCAGTTTTTCTTAATCCAGGAAGACCGGATTAAAGACATGGATTGAAAATATGGTGTTCCCTCGATTTCCGCGGGGGATGCATTCCGAGACCGCCCATGAAAGTCGAATTTCCGCGAAGTAGAGATGCGGAAGTAAATACACCATTTTTGGCTATGGACAGTATCACAAGCCTTTCCTTAACACTTTAAACCCCTAAATTACCATTTCCCATTCCCTTAACAACCATTTACTCACCATTATTACTGGTACTCACCATTGAATAAGGCACTTAGTGATCCTGATATTTATAAACATAATTATTTATTAACAATAATTTTTTTTTTGTTATTTATTTACAAAAATTATTAATTTGGCGATGAAGTATGATGTCATCAAATGGGAAAAACCGTGGTATAGGGAAAAAAACGCAAAGTATTTTTTAATTAATATTTTTTGAAAAACCGTGGTATAGGCTATTCGCGAAGTTCGAACCCACGAAAATCGAGGGAACACTGTAAACAAATTGCTAAGGAAACACACACAACACACACTCAAATACACAGAGCATATCTTGGGCTGCGAATGGTTCTGCAATAAGATGATTTGATGCTGAAAGTTCCTATTTAAATGAAAGCCAGCAAGACATATTCCTTTTTTAAGATTCTGTTCGTGGGCCTATCCAGTTTTGTCTTTCTCTCTCCAAGTTAGTCGTTTTCCACTTAAATCTTTTCCCACTTTTCAAAACTACTTCAATCTTTTCTGTAGATGAAATCTTCCACTTGGGGTTGAAGTTGAGCTGGTCCAATGTTGGGCCAACTTGGGAAGAGGTTATAAATTGAAGCAAAGACATTTATCACTGCTCCACACAAATAATATTCTATGATTTTATTTTACAGATTTGTCATTTTAGGAAGGGAAAAAGTGCTTTTGTGATTCTTCTCCCCACCCCATAATTTTCACAGAGTCCTAGTTCCTGCAGTTTCATCTTGATCCTACTTAGCTTCAGTCTTCCCAGCATGCTGCCCTCTTCAAGTGGCTCTTAAAGGGAAAAAAATGGGATGGCCCACAGTGTTATAAGATACTTAAAAGAAGTGATGGTGTTCTGACATTGAAATAATAAATCATACCTTCTGTTAGAGTACAAAACAACAAATACTCAGGCATTTTCCCATTTATCATTTCAATGAAATTTTTAGAATTACATGGCATCAAGAGACTTTGGAGCATGTGCAAAAGCAAATACTTCATCATAGTATTTTTTCCCTTTATATTTCAATTACCGTACTTTTTTTCCCAGTAAAAGTTTTTTATTTTTTTCCTCCACATCAAAAACATACATAACATACATCACATGCTGTATACTGTACTTTCAATAGAAGTCAATATACATATATTGTTGTTTAAAAACAATAGTACAATTATTTAAGTTACATTCCAATTTTAATTTTATTATTCGATCCATCTCTATCTTCCCTCTCTCCACTCCCCTCCTTCTATCTCAGGTGGTTATTCCACCTCTAGTACCTCTGTTCCAGTGAAGGGCTGAAAAAAGTGTTACTACCACACTGTGGGCATGGCTTATTTTGTGGGTGTGGCTTGCCAGCCATGTGAGCCGGCAGGAGTGGCTGTGGGGGCTTAAAGGTCATGTGACTAGCTTAAAGGTGGCCAACTTGACATCACTCACATCAAGGGTTTGGATTAGGGTTAGGGTGCCTGGCCTCTCCTCACCTCAAAGACATACAATTTCACTATCTACTTACTATTACTGAACATCCAAAGCATACTATTTAATTCTATGTATATATGCCATATGTGTACATACATATTACACACAGGCACACAAAAATATACATTATCTACTATATAAATTGCAATATTCTGAGCGCTTTCAGAATGCCTGCCTCGCCACTCTCACAGTCCCTTAGCTGAGAGCACTTTCGTCCCAGCTATCAGCGAGGGGGCTGCAGGAGAGGTGGGGGCAGGCGTTCTCACAGAGAGGGAGAAGGAGAAAGAGAGAGAGAGCAAGAGGGGGGAGAGTGGAAGGTAGAGAGAGAGAAAAAATGATAGAAAAAGGGAGAAAAAAGAGAAATGAGAAAATGATTGAAGCAGAGAATGACAGGAAAGAAAGAGAAAGAGAGAGAGAAGTGACTCTTGGTGATGACGTATGACGTCATCGGGTGGGAAAAACCGTGGTATAGAAAAAAAACCGCGGAGTATTTTTTAATTAATATTTTTTGAAAAACCGTGGTATAGTGTTTCGCGAAGTTTGAACCCGCGAAAATCGAGGGATCACTGTACATCAATACAACTTAGTAAACATATATCATCTACTAAATATCATTAATACTATTTAATTTTGTATCTATTACTCTCAGTATATGTCATTGCTCTCATGCTACCTTCTTTATCTAATTTTGGCACCTGGTTTACACAGACCGTTTCATTCTCCAATTAAATTTTAATACTATTACTTACCTCCTCTGCTAATTGTTCTCTCTTGCTTAGTAACTCAAAGCCATTGTGCTTCATTCATTTTCTTATTTCCTTACCCATCCTTCATTTTTCTAAACCCCTATTTTCTCATAACTAAATGCCCCTAAAAATTCCACCATTACTTATTTTCAAAAGTGTCAATTCATATTAAATATTTTATATCTTATATATAATTAATATAGTTTCCAATACAGGAGAAGGAGAGATTCTTCAAATTTCAAAACTTAAACAGATTCATTATACTGTGTCTTCCCCATTTATGCTTCAGATATATAATTTTAAATTTATTTCCACGAATCCATTTTAAACCAATCTGTAATTATATTTTCCCAAAGTTATCACTTCATTATATAATTAATTACTTTTAAATACTTACGTTAAATTTAATTTTTAAATGAAATTAAGCAATATCAATGTCAATATTAATTCTCGTTATCAACTATTAATCATTCAAAATTCTCAATTTCCAAAGATTAATTTATTTCATCCATTACTGATTTTTTCCTTGTTGCCTTGTACCACCAACTTCTTCTTCTCTCTTTTTTCCTTTTTCTTCTTTTCTTTCCTCTTCTTTTCCACCCCTTGCTTCTTTTCCCCCTTTTCCCTGTGATCATCATAATTATCATACATTTCAATAAAATAATTAATCTGCCCATTTTTAATATCTTCTTTTGTCTTTTTTTCCTCTGCTGGTCTCTTGTTCCATGTTCATTCCACTTTCATTCTTTGTTGTTCTATTTCCAAAGTCTTTATTGACTTTAATACTTTCTCTATTCCTTTTTTCACTCCATCTGCATACTCCAAGAAAATCTTTGTAAATCCTTACAGCAATCTACAAAGTCTTTAAAGTCCCCTGTGTCCATATTGTTAAAATTGCAAAGCTATGCTTCACAATTTTTTTCAATCAACCCACCTGTCAATAGATTTCTATTCTACAGCCTGTTATGATTACTCGCGTCTTCCTTTAAGTGTACTATCCATTTTAAGCCTTTAAGCCTTCCAAATTCATCCTAGGTTAATTTCAGTCCCAATGAATGGAGACAATTTTTTTCTTTAAAAGCAAAGCAAGTCATCCACCATTTTGTATTTTCTCAGACAGTTCCAAAACAATTCTTGAGTATTTTCTCAGGTAGTGCCATAGCAATTCTCATTTGAAGGTCAACAGCTGTGCAAACAAAATTGAAAATCTTCCACAATTATAACAGTTCCAGCCAGCAGGTGTCCCTCTTCGTTAATCTGACAGTTCCATTCTCTTTCAGCAATATACCTTAAATATACTTTAAATATATTTTCAATCAATTCTGAATGCATAAAATCCAACCATTAAAAAAAACTTCAGTAAATTCTCTGAATTGGGCTTTGGTTATTTCTCCTTTCAAATGTTTCCTCAGTGATCTTCTATTAAAGTTCTATGTGTAGAATAGCCGCTTAACCTCTTTTTTGTCTTTTTGTTTCCCCTTCCTTTTAACTTAATAAAAAAGTCCCAAAGCTTCATTTTGGCAATGTAACTCACCAATTTTAGTTTCAGTTCTTCTCTCTAGCACTTAGTCTTCAGTCTTCTTTCCAGGTAACATCCAATGTTTAACAATCATGCTGGTTGTGGCCACTGCAGCTTGGACAAGTCGTTTCCCAGCGCCGCTGGTTGGGAGTTCTTTTTCGGCTCCCTGGGGGGATTGCCACTCCTCCCAGGGAGAATGACAGTGTCTCCTTTCTTCACCACCCCTTCAGGGTGGTTCCAACCTGGTTCTGTCTGAACCAGGTCCCCCAAGTGGCATGGGTTCTGGAATTTCCCGTGGAGCACAGGAAACTCCATGTTGCCGCAGCATTTGGCCAGCCCCCTTGCCCCATATTTCAATTACTGCATATGAATGTATAATACACTACTGTAGTTTTTTCCTGCTCCAACAGATACTGCTCCAAGAGATACTGAATGGATGAATATTGCTTCTTTATGCATGAACTTATTTCAATTCAAATATGTAACATTCTATTCTCAAAATAAGTATGGGGGTATATGGATTTGTATATGAATGAATTATAACTTGGGAATATCATAATTTCATTTAATTTTTCTCTTTCATTTTGCTGATTAATAATATTTATTTCTAAAATATTTGCTCAACATTTTGCTAATAGAATTCCAAACAGCTGAACTAATCTAGTACGTATGATCTATGCCAACAGATGCTAAATCATAATTTAGGAACCTGTGATATCCCCAAATATAGGTGACTATTATTGTAACATAAAACAGTGAATTATTTATTTGTTACATTTACATATTGTAATAAGCAAGGCAACATTTATTTATATATAATGTGTCTTACCCACATTTTGTCATTTTAATAAACTTATTTTACCTTTGAAACTATCCAACAAGGTACCATAATTAGGCTGACAGATAAATACTGTGTAACAGTCAATTTCAGAATGATGTGGAAATAGTTTTCCAATTCTTAACTGAATATGCTAATCCTCACTTTTTAGAAATGAACTTCATCATAATGTCATCCAACTCATTCTTTCTCTGAATTTTGTTTAACTTAATGCAGTAGTAGGGGAATAAATGCATATGCAAATCCTCCATCCAGCAATTTGTTTTGCCAGCACAATGAACTCAAGAATGAATGTGGCATTTTATGCGGGATAATTTGGGCTGAGGCAATCATGGTGCCTGGGGTGGTGTATAATATGGTTGCTATATCTGCACTGTCTAAAAATCCTGGAGAGATTATCACTGCATGTCACGTGACAGGCATAGCATAACTGCTTTATTTTTATTTTAGAAACATAGAAACATAGAAGATTGACGTCAGAAAAAGACCTCATGGTCCATCTAGTCTGCCCTTATACTATTTCCTGTATTTTATCTTAGGATGGATATATGTTTATCCCAGGCATGTTTAAATTCAGTTGCTGTGGATTTACCAACCACGTCTGCTGGAAGTTTGTTCCAAGCATCTACTACTCTTTCAGTAAAATAATATTTTCTCACATTCTTACATTCTAATCTGTCCCCCAACTGAGCTCAGATTGTGCCCCCTTGTTCTTGTGTTCACTTTCCTATTAAAAATACTTCCCTCCTGAACCTTATTTAACCCTTTAACATATTTAAATGTTTCGATCATGTCCCCCCTTTTCCTTCTGTCCTCCAGACTATACCGATTGAGTTCATTAAGTCTTTCCTGATAGGTTTTATGCTTAAGACCTTCCAACATTTTTGTAGCCCGTTTTTGGACCCGTTCAATTTTATCAATATCTTTTTGTAGGTGAGGTCTCCAGAACTGAAGACAGTATTCCAAATGTGGTCTCACCAGCGCTCTATACAGCAGGATCACAATCTCCCTCTTCCTGCTTGTTATACCTCTAGCTATGCAACCAAGCATTCTACTTGCTTTCCCTACCGCCTGACTGCACCGTTCACCTATTTTGAGACTGTCAGAAATCACTATCCCTAAATCCTTCTCTTCTGAAGTTTTTGCTAGCACAGAACTGCCAATACAATGCTCAGATTAAGGATTCCTTTTGTCCAAGTGCATTATTTTACATTTGGAAACATTAAACTGCAGTTCCCATTGCTTTGACTACTTATCTAGTAAAGCTAAATCATTTGCCATATTACAGATGCCTACAGGAATATCAACCCTATTGCACACTCTAGAGTCATCAGCAAATAGGCAAACTTTCCCTACTAAATCTTCCCCTATGTCACTCACAAAGATATTAAAAAGAATAGGACCCAGAACAGACCTTTGTGGCAACACCGCTTGTAACCAGGCTCTGCTCAGTATTTTAATTTTTTGTACTTATATCCTGCTTTTTCCTAAGACTTTAAAGCAGGGGTGAAATGCTCCCGATTCGCTTGTGTCTGTCGGTCATAGGAAAGCTGATTAGGAAGGGAGTGCAAGGCTCCGCCCACCTGCCCATATACCGCCATTTGAGTTCCTTTACCCTCTGTGCGTGCGGAAAGCCTCCTGTGCATGTGCAAAGCTGAAATCTCTTGCATTCACGCGTCCCCTCGCAAGGTTTTGCTTCCTGCGCATGAGCAGAAGCCAAATCTCACTGGGATACATTTGCACAGCCACAGAAGAAGTGAAGCTGCATATGTAGCTCAATTTTTGTTACTGGTACGGCATCCTTATCTGTACCAGTAGCAACCTGATACTGACACACAGTGATTCCTAAGCTTTCGAACACAAATTTATATACATATGCATTTATGTACACACACATACTGGTACTCTTTCTGCCTATCCTAATTTTGAAATTTAAAAAGGGAAGGAGAGGGAAACTTTTAGGCTACCTTAGAAAGCAGAAGAATCCACATATTTCAGAATCCAGCAGCCTTTATTGGTAACAATATTATTAAATTAAACTTGTTAGAGATTCAAATGTTTGATACAAATGTTGGTAATTAGAATACACCATCAACTGTATTATAGGTTATGTCTGACTCCACCATTGTGAAATCCTCAAAGTCATTGTTTATATTGTCATCCAGTTCTTCCTTCTCTGGCCAGGTTTCTGTCCCCAGACTTAAAGATGGGAACTGAAAAATATTGGGAGTTGTTGTAATTATAGAAATGCCTTTTGGTACTCCCCTTTCAGGAGGAATTATTGGTGACGATCTATCAGTCAGCATTTCTTTTTTCCATTGCTCTTCTCTTGTCTAAAAAGAGACAAGTCTTTAGATAGACTAGGCATAACACTTTTTTGAATCCCAAACACACAGTTGTGCACTTGCATACACATGCACACACACAAAACTAGTCCTAATTAAGAAATTATTAATATTGATAGAGTCAACCTGTGAGAATACTTAATGGAATTACAGAGAAAGAGCCTAACCTGATCTCCATCTATTGATTTATTTTAATCTAATTTATTTAATCTAATTAAATGATTTCTACTAATTAAATGATTCCTACATAGCTTTCTCTTCTGAATATTTGCAGCCAAATCAACAATAAAATATACAACCAACAACCTTTTAAAACAATACAAAGTAATATTGGATAAAAACTAAAGCATAATCAAAATGCAGAGGAAGTTTTCTTCCAACATTCGTACCTGGACAGCCTGGCTGACTGTTTTCAAGATGAGCCTTAAAATTATAATAGGAACCGCCTGCTGCCGCATGAATCCCAGCGACCGATAAGGTCCCACAGAGTTGGCCTTCTCCGGGTTCCGTCGACTAAACAATGTCGTTTGGCAGGCCCCAGGGGAAGAGCCTTCTCTGTGGCGGCTCCGGCCCTCTGGAACCAACTCCCCCCAGAGATTAGAACTGCCCCCACCCTCCTTGTCTTTCATAAACTACTGAAGACTCACTTATACCGCCAGGCATGGGGGAGTTGAGACACCTTTCCCCCAGCCTTTTTTTTTATACTTTGTTTTATGTTTGGTATGAATGTGCTGTTTAGTTTTTTAAATAATGATAGGGTTTTATATGTTTTTTAATATTAGATTTGTTCCACTAATATATTGTTTTTATTACTGTTGTGAGCCGCCCCAAGTCTTCGGAGAGGGGCGGCATACAAATCTAATAAATAAATAAATAAACAAATAAAATAAATACATCTGAAATTTCAGATACAAGAACATTCTGAACTACAGATAACCTGCCTTTGAGCATCTCCTAGATTGGTGATGGCGAACCTTTTTTCCCTCGGGTGCTGAAAGAATGTGGGCACATGCTATGATGCATGCGCGAGTGCCCACACTCATAATTCATTGCTTGGAGAGGATAAAACCAGCTCCCCCCACCCCCCGGAGGCCCTCTGAAGGCCAGAAATAGCTTGTTTCCCAACTTCTGGTGGGCCCAGTAGGCTCATGATTCACCCTCTCCAGGCTCCAAAGTCTTCCCTGGATCTGGGGGAGGGTACAAACACCCTCCCCCCGAGCCCCTTCGGAAGCCAAAAATACCCTCCTGGAACCTCTGTGCGAGCCAAAAATCAGCTGGCCGGCACACACATGCACGTAGTTGAGCTAGGGCAACTGCTGGTGTGCTAGCAAATATGGCTCCACATGCCACCTGTGGCACCCGTGCCATAGGTTCGCCATCACTGTCCTATATGCTTCCCGCTACACTGCATGGGTGCACCTCATGGGCATGTGCACTTGCACAGTGGCAAAATATCTAGGAGAAAAAAAGCTAAAAACCACATGGCGATTGCATGCACAGTGCTGGAAACTCAGCTCTTGCACATGCTCAGAAGAATTTTTTTTAAAAAAAAAATCAGACAATTAAAAAAAAATGACAAAAAAAGATGGTGGCGCCCATGGACTGGCACCAACCGAACTGGGTTGGTAACATCATCATGACATCACCAGTGGGCTGCTACCAGTTCGCCTGAACCAGTCCGAACCGGGAGGAACCCACCCTGCCTATATGGCATTCAGGAGTTCTGATCTTAGTGATTGTTTGGGTCTATAACAGCAGATGCAGTATTTGTGTGACAGATATGCCAGTCCCAAGTTATTTAGGGCCTTGTATGTTAAAATCAAAATGTTAAGCTTGACTTGGTAACTGGCACTCCATGTAGTTGCAAAGAGCATCCTCAAGCTTCAGTCGGCAACCTGGCTGTCACATTCTGCACTGGCTAGGGGTACAATCTCATCAGAGCCTACCCAGTCCAAAAACATCTGACTTATTGAAAATCATTCCCAATTTATTGCCCTCTTCTACTGATCACTGTACCCAGGTGCTGGTTCAGAATATGCACATATTCTTCTGATTCAGACATTACACAGAAGTAGAGCTGAGTCACCTTTCTATTGGGAACATCCAGTTCTACAATATTTGGTAAACCAAAGTGGGGATGTATTGCACAGCATTCTATAATATAATGGTTGAGGTGTAGGACAGTCAAGTGCCTTCTCTATTTAATGTATCCTTGATTAACAGATACTCAAATGCTAATATAAAGTGGGGTAGGTGATTTCTTTTTTTACCTTATTATCAGAGTCGTCTGTTGATAAAGCATGCAATTTCTTCTGTTTAAGTTCAAGCTTTTCCAATTTGACGGGTGGTTTTTGTAGTGTCCTTTCTGCAGGTACCAGCTGTGGAAATACAAGATAATTTATGAATTATTTGATAATTCATAATTATCAAATCAATTATAATTGATTAAATGATATTGCATTTTGAAACAAAACAGGCTGTGCTATTCTATATACTTACATGAAAATATAAATTACAAATTATGAAAATATAAATTAAAAATATTTGTAACTAAAACAGGAAATGGAAACTACTCAATGATTTTTATGAAGGTTGAATGAAAAGAAATACCACCACTTGCACAAGTTTAATTTAAATAGCGATATTTTAATACATGAACCAGGAAAATAATTCCTGAAATGACCTCTTTGTCACCTCTATTTGTTTCAGAGTCCGTCAGGAGTTAGGCGGCTTACAAATCTAATAAAACAAACAAACAAACAAATAAATAAAATTTCTTCACATAATCATCATTATTTACAGCCAAGTCCTGACAATCCTTTTCACCTCTTCATGTTAATCAAATAGATACCCATAAGGGCTTTACTTCAGTTTTGGGAAAAGGTGGAAGTTGCATTACATTAAACTAATGGAGCATTGGATAGTATAAGATAATAAGATTCAGTTCTGCAATTGCCTCTTGGGTAGCTCAATATGTGTGAGGTCTTTCACGCTAAAGAGCAATTTATTTCCTATCCTTCAAAACTCTACAACATTTTGACTATTACAGCATAGTGGTCTAAGCTGTTAATACTGCTCGGTTTTAGGAAAGACATGTGAACAATATCATATGCATTCAAAAAGCTGGTAACCTTGTACACACACATATATAAAAGGAGAAAAACTAAAGGGAAAGGAAGAGAAGGAAAAAAAATGGAAGATGAAAGAGAAAAAAAGTAAAAAAAGGGAAGAATAAAAAAGAAGAGAAAGAAGAAAGAAAATAAGAGGTAAATTCATATCTATAAATTTATCAGGTGTTGTAAATAATGCCAACCTATCTGTTGACCCGGTTAATCTCCAGCATTTAAGATCTTTACTATCAGTATAAATGAAAATTTTGGGTTTCTAAACTTGAGTTAGGGTTTAAATTTTTATTGTTTTGAATTTGTTCATCCTTTTATCAATGATTCGTAGTATTGTTTTATGGGTTCATGGAATAGTTGTTTGGGTGAAGGTTAAGAGGATCACTGTTGTGGTTAGCTCTGACCCAGCTCCTGCCCCAAGGAATGTGCAGGTGGATGTGGGGGAGACATCCACATGCCGCAGGCCTGTTTTACTCCCGATGGAATCTGCCAATGAAGCCTCCTCTGACGAAGGAAGCATGAGTGACAGGGAAGAGGGGAGTTTGGCAGACAGCCCAGGAGGAGATCAATCATCTCTATCATCCTTGGATTCTGAACAAAAATTAATGACACATCCACGCATGCGTAGAGTGATGCATAGGAGACAACAACTGAAGGATTATTACAAGAGAAGATGAGGCCACCTGTGGTTGGGTGGGGCTCCAGTAATTAGGGCTGCTGCTATAAATAGCAGCGTGTGGGTTTGGCTGTTGTAAAAGAGTATCTGATCGCAGTTCTTCAGGAATTGTGTGTTGCTGTTTTCTGGACTTTGTTTATTGATTTTTCACGCCTTTGAAACCACAGCAGAGCAAGGTGTGTGTGTGTGTGTGTGTGTGTGTGTTTCAGTTCATTGGAAGAAGAAGGGGTGTGAGGTTTCTTCACAGCTGCTAGCTAAGTACTTAATGACTGCTTAAGGGAAATTGTACAGACTACCCGGTTGTTTTGGGACGAGTGCTCTTTGCAATACAAAAAGAGTGCTTCGTTTATTTTGAATTTTGTGATAAAGAACATTGTTTTGAATTTTCAAACGTGTGTGTGTCTGCAATTTGTACCCTTGAATTTTCGGGAGGCTCCTACCAGAGAGCCCGGCAGAACAATCACGATGGGGTTGTATATTGTCTTTTCTCCAGCCAAATGTACCATTTATTCCACGCTTTGTAGAACTCTGATTCCTCTTTGTCCTATAACTCGTGATAAACAGCCTATGATGATATTTCATAGGCTGGCACAATGCTATGAAAAAATTCCTCACCTTCCTTCTGAGAGTCTGACAGTTGCTGGCAAATTCCAGTTCTTAAATGTTTCCTTTCTGCTGTCAGCATGAAGGAACCTATATTTTACACAATCCTTTTCAATCCAATCCAATTCAATCTTTATTACTGTCACAGACCAACATTATCCTTTTGATATTGAGGAACATCAATAATGCAATCTGCACATTCCTGTGAAATGCCAAACTTGACAGCAGTCCCCTTTCCACAACCTACCTATTGTCCTTAATTAGTTTATCAATTTTTTTCAAATGAATTATGTTAAATTGCAGTCATCTGCCAGCCACTTATCCTTAATCACACAAATCAGCTCTTCTCAGTTCATCATCTTTACATTTATTTATGTTTTTTGGCTCAATGACACACAAACACAATGACACACACACACATCAGCCTAGTCATTACCATAAACCAGTGTTTCCCAACCTTGGCAACTTGAAGATATTTGGACTTCAACTCCCAGAATTCCTCAGCCAGCGAACACTGGCTGGGGAATTCTGGGAGTTGAAGTCCAAATATCTTTAAGTTGCCAAGGTTGGGAGACACTGCCATAAACAATCTGCATTAATGGTGAGTTTTCAATTGGAGGGACCTTCAGCAGTAAACATTCAATCGTGGCATGTTGCTTAAAGCACAGTGGCTAATATTCACTGCAGATTTCCATTTCATGAACAAAAGCGTCACAACATTTTTCTCATAGCAACTTCCTGACAACTCAAATGAAAGAACAGATGCTGAACAACACTTCAGAGGACAGCGTACTGCCATCTGTTGGTGACTTTTCAACCTCAGAGGCATTACTTTTCATTCAGCTCTTAATTTGCAAATTAAGTGAGTGTACATCTGGGTTTAAAATTCATTATACTCTAAAAGGTGATTATGGCTAACATTTGTGATTTTGATACAGCTCAGTAGTGCCACTTTGAATGCCTAGTAAATTAATATCATGACGGAAAAAAAATCTGCATTCTCATCTTTAATTTCCAAATACATATTCTAAGCTTAGGTCAGTTTGTGCAATATTTTACATTTGGATTTAGACATTTTTAACTTCAAGCACGGCCCTTTGAAAAGTTGAGGACAAAACTAAATAATTTTCTGATTTGCTGAACCAACCCATAGAAGTAATGGTGAATTTCAAGTTATTGGACAAAACTACTGTATGTTCTTTATAAGTTGTTATTTTAATTCAAACTTCGCGAAATGTCTATACCACGGTTTTTCAAAAATATTAATTAAAAAATACTTTGCGGGTTTTTTCCCCTATACCACGGTTTTTCCCGCCTGATGACGTCATATGTCATCACCAAACTTTCATCTGCCTTTAATAATTTTTTAAAATAAACTTTAATAAATAAACATGGTGAGTAATAATCTAAATGGTTGCTAAGGGAGTGGAAAATTGCAATTTAGGGGTTTAAAGTTAAGGGAAGGCTTGTGATACTGTTCATAGCCAAAAATAGTGTATTTACTTCCGCCTCTCTACTTCGCGGAAATTCGACTTTTGCAGGCAGTCTTGGAACGCATCCCCCGCAGAAATTGAGGGAACACTGTACTTCTCTCAGGATTTTGCAAGGTTTGTTTCTATTCTAGTTCAGTTCTCTGTATCATAATTTGGGAAGTGGAGTTATGAATGACTACAGAATAATATTTGGAGATAAAATAGAAAACATATACAGAACACTGAGACACAAACTTATTGGTCCCATTGATTCAATGTGATGCTTGTTGATTGCACCATGATAATTAACAGCTCTGTTTTCTTTCACAGCACTGTAAATTCTGATATGAATATGAGGAAATTGTATTTCATTTATGATATAGCAAAAGATTCAGAAATATTGTTATGGATATTTGCACTTGCTATATCAATTAAAATTCATTACAAATTGGTTTACACGTATATTTATTGCAGGCAGAAGTTGGGACAAGAATGGGAGCTCCACTGACCTGTATAGTTGGGTATTGAACTGTCAACCTCCTGATTGATAAACCCAGCATCTTAATCACTACACCACCATGCCACTGGCATGCCAGTAATTCAGGCCTACTTATTCTGTTTACTTGCATGTACTTTTGCCTATTTTTGGCATGAAATTGAAAGTCTGTAAACTTCTCAGGAACTGCATTTTTAAGAGAGGGAAAAATTTGATCACAAAGTTGTTTTGGGAAGAATTTCAAATGTAAGGAGCAACTGTGAAGAAGTGGAACCTGCAGAAAAACATCAATTCTCACAGCTGGAAGAAAGATGCATTTCTGGAGTAGTTCATATGTTATATGCAAAACATCATCCGAAACCTAACGTACTCCAAGCTAATTTTAAACAACGCTTACCATGTCTTCATCTGCAGTTCTGTTTTTAGTGGTTGGACATGAAGTCTTGATGATTCCTTGCATCCGAAGTTCTTCCAAAATGTCTGATGATGTCTGTCTTTCTGTTTCTAGCTGGCTAAGTGATTTAATGGCACCTAAATATTTTGAATTGTTTTTAAGTGGAAGGAGAGAATAATTAATCAATTTGGGGTGTTTTTTTAAAATTTTCAATCACTCAGATTAATTTAAATAATATTAATTAACTCATATTTTCACTTAGAGTGTATGAATGCATGGGGGAAGTAGTAGGAAAAAGAAAAAAAGTATAAATTACAATACTCTTGAGCATAATCTATTTTTCTTCAATCTCAAAATAGCCTTAAAATATATTTTAAGTCTTATTTTTTTTAAATGTTACATAATAATCTTTCCCCCCCAATAATTCAGCTAATTTGGATGTTTAATTGCTACAATTTTATTGCCCTTTCATCCCACTTCCACCAAAAATACCCGTAAATGCTGCATGGTGCTTAATTTTATTTATCCTTTCTGCAAGACAGTTTGATTTATAATAAAACCAACTAGTAAATGAAACTTTCAAGCCAACCCAAACACTCTTGTGTACATGTATGTCATGAAACAGTATTATTCACATTGTCCATTTTCTGCCTTTGTTTTGCTTAATATTCTTATGCATTCCTGCCCTGACGCGCAGTGGTTAGAATGCAGTATTGCAGGCTAATTCTGCCAACTGCCAACAGTTCAAGGGTGACTCAGTCTTCCATCCTTCTGAGGTTGGTAAAATGAGAACCCAAATTGTTGGGGGCCAATATACTGACTCTGTAAACCAGTTAGGGCTGTAAAGCACCTCAAAATGATATATAAGTCTAATTGCTATTTCTTATTCTTCTATGTGTTGCCATTTGCACCTATGTCTATGTGCACCTATAGCTCACCAGCAACACTGATAGCTTGGTAATCTAACAATTTCAAATGGTCAGCTGTCACTCTACCCAAGAGCACTGATGGCCTGCTACCGGAACAGCAGGGTGCTACGTTCCGGTAGCGATTTTTGGGATGCACCCCCCCGATGTGCACACGCACACTCCCAAGCAAGATTTGGCTTCTCTGCATGTGCCGCAAGCGAAATCTCATTTGAAGACACTCACATGAGTGAGATTTCGGTGATTTTCAATGATTTTTCACTTCCGTGCATGCGTGAGAGCAAAAATATCAATGAAAATCGCCAAAATGTCACTTGCATGCACATCGTCACATGAAATTTCGCTTGCTGTGCACATGCAGAAGCTGAATCTTGCCTGCGCCGGATGCCCACGTGCCCGCAATGGCCTTGGAGGGTGCTCTGGTAGCACGGAAGATGTCAATCCTTCGCTGCCCAAGAGCAACCCTTTCCATGCCCGTCAATTAGGTCCCACAGAGTTGGCCTTCTCCGGGTCCCGTCGACAAAACAATGCCATCTGGTGGGACCCAGGGGAAGAGTTTTCTCTGTGGCAGCCCCGGCCCTTTGGAATCAACTCCTCCCGGAGATTAGGATTGCCTCCACCCTCCTTGCCTTTCGTAAATTCTTGAAAACCCACCTATTTATTTATTTCATTTATTTATTCGATTTTTATGCCGCCCTTCTCCTTAGACTCAGGGCGGCTTACAACATGTTAGCAATAGCACTTTTTAACAGAACTAGGCTATTGCCCCCTCAATCCGGGTCCTCATTTTACCCACCTCGGAAGGATGGAAGGCTGAGTCAACCTTGAGCCGGTGTTGAGATTTGAACCGCTGACCTTCAGATCTATAGTCAGTTTCAGTGGCCTGCAGTACAGCACTCTACCTGCTGCGCCACCCCGGCTCATGTCGGCAAACATGGGGAAATTAATGTACCCTTAGCTGTTTTGTTTTATGGATGGTTTGCTTAGGTTGTATGATCGTTTTGTTTTTTAATAAGGGTTTTAAAAACTGTTTTAATATTGGATTTGTATATGATGGTTTTGCTTGTTGTGAGCTGCACTGAGTCCTCGGAGAGGGGCGGTATACAAATCTAATAAATTATTATTATTATTATTATTATTATTATTATTATTATTATTATCTAAAGAATTATGCTGTAATGCCTGCCAATGTGTATTTGCAGAACAGATTTTAATATACAAAGAAATTGAAGGACACAGGAAGGGCAAAGATAGGACAGAAGCCCAGGTATAGATCTGTGACAGCTGGACATAAATTGTACTTCTTATACCAGTGATGGCGAACCTATGACACGCGTGTCACCACTGACACGCCTGGCCATTTTCGGTGACACGCGGCCGCCTCCCAGCTGCCTCCTTCCTCCTTCTGTATGGGCGAGCCTGCAGAGTGCAGGCTCGCCCACACGCTGCCTTTGGCAGCACAAGCATGCCTGTCCGGTCAGGGAAGAAGCGCCCGCCCCAAAATACCCCCCCCCCCCCGCGCAGCCTTTTCCACGGGCGTGCACTCCCCATCCCCCTGCCAGCCCGCAGGGGGGGGAGGCGCCGGCAGTAGAAGGCGCTGCCCCCGCCCGCCCGATCTCCTCCTCTTCCGCCGAAAGAAAAGCGCGGGGCTGCCTTCTTGAGCCTCCCGTAGCTCCACCCCGCTTTGCCCTGCCTGTCATCTTCCGTTGTGTTTTCGGCGGGAAAGCCCTGTGCCGGCCAGGAAAGCCGGCTTTCCGAGAAAGCAGCGCGCTTTTCAAATGCGCTGCTTTTTTGCAACTCTTTCCTGGGGGGGGGGAGTGGCCTCCTCCCTCCCCCCTGCTGAGGGGGGCGGCGGCGGCATTTTCAAAGTGCCGGGCAGCCAGTCATCCTCCTCCTCCCCACTCCACCCATGCCGAGGGAACAGTCTCGCCAGCGGCTGAGAAACCGCTTGGCGTGAAGGTCAGGCTGGGCTGGGGCCGGGGGAAAGCACCACGCCGTCCCCTGAGCCGCCTGGCCCAGGTGCCGGAGAGAACAGCCGGTGGACAAGCACAGCCAGGAACAAGCGGGAGGTGAGATGCCTAGTTCCCCCCGTGTTGTTTGCAGGGGGAATAAGGGAAAGTCTGGAGCGGGAAAGAGGAAATCCCGGGGGAGGAGGAGGAGTGGGGCGGAGCACCAGTATCTCTCTGTAAGGTGGGTGGCGGATCTCGAGTTCTCCTAATACTGCACAGAATTTATAAGAGGAGATAGCAATTCTTTCAATGTTTATGGGTTTTGGAAAACAAAGCTAGAAATTGTTTTCTTCTCTATAAAGTAAGAAGTTCAACATTGGTTTGGAAGTGGTATGTAGGAATTTTAAAAAATATTTGTTTCAGACATGATAATCAAATTTGGAATTGTGAGCATTGCTATGCTTACAAACCAATTTTCAGCTTCTTTTTTTAAGTAACGGCAAGAAGTGTATGAGCTGCCAACTAAATCATTTAAATTATGATAACAAATGTTACTGTGCATTGCTTCTGTTGAAAATGTTTGTTTCATATATCCCCACTAGCATACTGGTAATTCCATAATCTTTTGAGTGACTTTTTAATAGTGAAATTTACTATTTCAAATCATTTTTTACATTTTTGGCTTTTTAGCATGGAAACATTTTTAGGTATTTTCAAAAAGCTTCTTACCCAATCCTAATAATCAATTCATTGACAGTGCTGATAAACGTTTGTGGCATTTCTACTTCTCTGACTCAAGGTTTTTTTGCAATTATCAGACATTGATTCAGATGTCAACAAAAGTAAGCAAGTTCATTCATCCCATCAAAACATAGTCATAAATATCATATTTTAAATTAAATATTTGAAAATTAAATTATACAATTATGTAATTGTTTTATTTAACATATATTATAACATGAAATTTAAAAGTATTTCCTTGCCTAGCCCTTATGCCAGTGAAAGGATTAATTTATTCATAAAGTGGGTTACATAAATTGGTTTATCTTTTTAGGAATCTGTTTCAGAATTTGAGAACCTCTATTGTTAGATTCATTAACTATTGACAAAATACATAGCACTGCTCAGGCATGAATATTTATTTATTTATTTTTATTTATTTATTTATATATTTATTTATTACTTTTATGCTGCCCAGTCCCAAAGGGACTGCCGCTCAGACACTATACTTTTCTGCCCACACCGGGAAAAAATTAGAGGGAATATTAATTGGCGCGGCGCCAAGCGTCGGAGCCCACCACGAACGGTGGTTGGCTCGCAGGGGCCGCTGGAAGAGAGAAAAGTGAACGAAAGGGAGAGAGAAAGGGAGGAAGAGAGGAAGGAAGGAAGAGATAAATATAAAGTGGAAGGAAGAGAAAGAAAGGAAGGGAGAGAGAGAGAAAGAGAAAAAAGTGGAAGGAAGAGAAAGAAAGGAAGGGAGAGAGAGAGAGAGAAAGAGAAAAAAGTGGAAGGAAGAGAAAGAAAGGAAGGGAGAGAGAGAGAAAGAGAAAAAAGTGGAAGGAAGAGAAAGAAAGGAAGGGAGAGAGAGAGAAAGAGAAAAAAGTGGAAGGAAGAGAAAGAAAGGAAGGGAGACAGAGAGAAAGAGAAAAAAGTGGAAGGAAGAGAAAGAAAGGAAGGGAGAGAGAGAGAGAGAGAAAAAAGTGGAAGGAAGAGAGAAGGAAAGAAAGGAAGGGAGAGAGAGAGAAAGAGTGTGAGAGAGAAGATAGAAAGAGAGAGAGAGAGAAATGATAGAATAAAGGGGAGAAAAAAAAGAGAAATGAGAAAATGATTGAGGCAGAGAATGACAGGAAAGAGAGAAAGAGAGAGAGAAGTGACTCTTGATTTAAAACATATAATAACATAAACATAAACATAATAACAGAGAGAAAAACCCCCAACCCTCACCTGTTTTTATTAATAGTTATGTTTTTGAATTTGCTGGTTGTTTTAGTTTTAATAGTAATAGAGTTTTGTTTTGTTTTATTATTAATTTCTTTTAATAAAAAAGAAGGGATTTATTATTTATTTTTATTTTTATTTATTTATTTTTGTTTGTTTATCTGTCTGTCTATCTATCTACCTACCTACCTACCTACCTATATATATATATATATATACTTCTATGCCGCCCAGTTTTTTTCTCAAGGTGACACACCACCCGAGTTAAGCTCAGTTTTTTGGCGAATTTTGACACACCAAGCTCAAAAGGTTGCCCATCACTGTCTTATACTATGATAAAACGTATCAGGAAAGACTTAATGAACTCAATCTGTATAGTCTGGAGGACAGAAGGAAAAGGGGGGACATGATCGAAACATTTAAATATATTAAAGGGTTAAATAAGGTCCAGGAGGGAAGTGTTTTTAATAGGAAAGTGAACACAAGGACAAGGGGACACAATCTGAAGTTAGTTGGAGGAAAGATCAAAAGCAACATGAGAAAATATTATTTTACTGAAAGAGTAGTAGATCCTTGGAACAAACTTCCAGCAGACGTGGTAGATAAATCCACAGTAACTGAATTTAAACATGCCTGGGATAAACATATATCCATCCTAAGATAAAATACAGAAAATAGTATAAGGGCAGACTAGGTGGACCATGGGGTCTTTTTCTGCCGTCAGACTTCTATGTTTCTATGTTACAGGACCTAATCTCTAAATTATCCAAATCATGCAAGAAACACTCTTTACAGTTGTACATCAGAATGATAGTTCTTGAAGAAGTGCAGTAATTCTTCTTACTATGAAACACACCTCTTTTATCATTTATCAGGGGTGGGCTGCTGCCCGGATGGAGGGGGGGGACATGCAGTGGGGTAGCGAAAATGGAGCTCGGCCCCAGAGCACCCAATTTGCACTGAAAGATGTTGAAAGAAAATGCAGGGCGTCCCACAGTGTGGTAGTAAAAATGTTGGTAGCCCTCCACTGCACGTACCCATGCTTTTGCTTTGTTCTTTAATGGACTGGGATCCCTTCATTGTATCTTCTGGCAAGCCTCTTCCACAGGAATCGTCTGCAGCTGCTGAACCATCTTGTGGGACAGGGCTCTCTGTGCCAAGAAATATTTTCTCTCTTCTCGCCTAAAAATAAATAAATTACAGCATCCTTTATGCATATACAATATTCAATATGTTTGTGTTTGCCTGCATGCATGCTTCTGGGAGTGTTGGCTAAGAGATTGGGTGAGATGATTGACTGCTGAGTTCCCTCATTTGACTTTTTTCATATCTGTTGGAACACAATTTGTTGTCATGAACAGATGAAGCCTGACCTTTAAGCTCTGTGCTGGCTTCCAATCTTCCTCTGAGTGCTGGTTGTTGCCCAGACAGAATTGGATCAGGCAATTTGATTTTTCTGGATACATTCAGAGATATATCTACTTTGTAAGTAGCCCATGTTGGAATGCATATAGCACAGTCAAACAACAGAACTGGAAATATTTTACGACATTTTGTATTATGTCATAAACTGTTTTATGATAAATTTATGTCATAAAATACAGTATTTTATAAAGTCTGCCAAATTTCAATTCTTTGAGAGTCCTGTGTCCTAGATCTTGGACACTTTCTGTAAATAGCCCATTTGATGTACAGTGGTACCTCTACTTAAGAACTTAATTCTTTCCATGACCATGTTCTTAAGTAGAAAGGTTTGTAAGTAGAAGCAATTTTTCCTATCGGAATCAATGTAAAAGCAAATAATGCGTGCAAACCCATCAGGAAAGAAATAAAAGCTCGGAATTTGGGTGGGAGGAGAAGGAGGAAGAAGAAGGCCACTGCCAGCAGGGACAGGAGGCGGATTACAAACATTGTCAAGGCTGTGAGTAAAGGTAATAACGTTGATGTGGTGGTGCATCTTGGCACAAATGATTTGTCCCAGAGAAATGTTAATGTAGTAAAAAGAGATTTTCAATGTCTAAGTGTGGAGCTGGGTAAAATAACTGATTCAGTGACTTTCTCAGAGGTGTTACCGGTTTGTGGCCAAGAGGATAAAACAACGTGTATCAGAGAGTTTAATGTATGGTTAAGGCAGTGGTGTAAAGCTGAAGGTTTTGGCTATGTAAGTCATGATGTCAGTAGGTGGTCTAATAGGGAGTTGTTTAAAAGGGATGGTTTGCATCCATCATACAGAGGTACCCAGGTGCTCGGTGAGGAATTCAGAACTTTCTTGGACAGGCATTTAAACTAGGTAAAGGGGACAGAGATGTAACTGATGTGGGTGATTTCTGTCCCCGTCCAATGAGGATAAATCAGTTTTTGGAAGCTTATGAAAAGGGAGCTGCAAATAAAATAGATGTAGTTGTGGATGATAAGGGGCAAACTAATAATGAAAATAATGTTGTTCGGGTAATGTGCACAAATGCTCGAAGCTTGAGCAACAAGCTCTGTGAGTTAATGGCCATAATATCTAGAGATAATTTGGATCTGGTTGCCATAACTGAGACATGGTTTAAGGATTCTAATGAATGGGAAATATCCATACCAGGATATACACTGTATAGGAAGGATAGAATAGAGAGAAGGGGAGGTGGAGTAGCCATTTATGTTAAAGAAAGTCTAAAAACAATACTAATTCAAAATACATGTAAAGATCTGGAGCCCCTCTGGATTTGCTTGCAAAATAAAGACGGTTCTGTCATTAGAATTGGGGTGATCTATAGGCCTCCAGGGCAATCTGAGGAACATGACAACAAGATGGTGGATGAAATTACCCTAATGGCAGTAAAGGGAGATATTGTGGTTATGGGTGATTTCAACATGCCTGATGTTGACTGGAATATCCCCAGTGCCCTTACATGCAAAAGTAAGAATATAGTAGAGGCCTTTACAGAAGCAGCCCTGGCACAGCTGGTTAAGACACCGACTAGAGGGGAGAATATTCTAGATTTAGTTTTTACGAATGGGAATTGGGTTTCAGAGGTCAAGGTGGGAGAAAATTTAGGTTGCAGTGACCATCTATGTTTGTGGTTTGATGTAAAAACTCATTGTGAGCAATCCTATAATGCAACCAAAGTATTGGATTTCAGAAAAACAAATTTTAATGCAATGGGGGAATATTTAGATAATGAATTAAAGGGGAGGGATAAAATGGCAGGTGCGAGCACCCAGTGGACTGTATTAAAAAAGGCCATCTTAAAAGCCACTGGACTGTATGTAAGACAAATAACTAAATGTAAAAGGAAGAAGAAACCGCTATGGTTTAGCAATGATGTAAGGGCTATAGTCAATGAAAAAAAGGCTGCCTATAGGAGGTATAAAGAGTCTGGAAGTATAGCTGATAGGGAGGTGTATAAAATGAGACAGAAGGAGCCAAAACAGATAATATATGCTGCTAAAGCCTCAAAAGAGGAAGAAATTGCCAAATCTGTAAAGAAGGGGGATAAAACCTTCTTCAGATATATTAGTGATAAGAAGAAGAAAAACTGCGGCATCACGAAGCTTAGTACCGGGAATAATACATGCATTAATGGGAATAAGGAGATCGCTGACCATTTCAATAGCTACTTCTGTTCAGTTTTCTCAAAAGACACCTTACAAAATAATACTATGGAGGGATATAGCATTGCTTCCAGCTGTACGGATTCAGCACCAGTGATCTTAGAAGCCGATGTCTTAGAAGAACTTGAACGATTAAAGATAAATAAGGCAATGGGTCCAGATGGCATCCACCCCAGAGTTCTTAAAGAATTCAGATCTGTCATTGCTACCCCCTTGACTGATTTGTTTAACCAATCCTTGTTAACAGGAGAAGTTCCTGAGGATTGGAGAATGGCCAGTGTTGTGCCTATCCACAAGAAGGGCAGTAGAGAAGAAGCTGGTAACTACAGGCCAGTTAGCTTGACATCAGTGGTAGTTAAAATGATGGAGACTCTACTCAAAAAGAGGATAAATCAGCACCTAAAAAACAATAACTTATTGGACCCAAATCAGCATGGCTTTACTGAAGGCAAATCATGTCAGACTAATCTCATTGATTTCTTTGACTATGTCACAAAGGTGTTGGATGAAGGTGGTGCCGTGGATATTGCCTACCTGGACTTCAGCAAAGCCTTTGATACGGTTCCACATAAAGAGCTGATAGATAAATTAGTGAAGATTGGACTTAATCCCTGGATAGTTCAATGGATTTGCAGCTGGCTGAAGCATAGACATCAGAGAGTTATTGTTAACGGCGAGTATTCTGAGCAGAGTCAGGTTACAAGCGGTGTGCCACAAGGGTCTGTTCTGGGTCCTATTCTTTTTAATATGTTTGTGAGTGACATAGGGGAAGGTTTGGTAGGGAAGGTTTGCCTATTTGCCGATGACTCTAAAGTGTGCAATAGGGTTGATATTCCTGGAGGCGTCTGTAATATGGTAAATGATTTAGCTTTACTAGATAAATGGTCAAAGCAATGGAAACTGCAGTTTAATGTTTCCAAATGTAAAATAATGCACTTGGGGAAAAGGAATCCTCAATCTGAGTATCGTATTGGCAGTTCTTTGTTAGCAAATACTACAGAAGAAAAGGATTTAGGGGTAGTGATTTCTGACAGTCTCAAAATGGGTGAACAGTGCAGTCAGGCGGTAGGGAAAGCAAGTAGGATGCTTGGCTGCATAGCTAGAGGTATAACAAGCAGGAAGAGGGAGAGTATGATCCCGCTATATAGAATGCTGGTGAGACCACATTTGGAAAACTGTGTTCAGTTCTGGAGACCTCACCTACAAAAAGATATTGACAAAATTGAACGGGTCCAAAGACGGGCTACAAGAATGGTGGAAGGTCTTAAGCATAAAACGTATCAGGAAAGACTTAATGAACTCAATCTGTATAGTCTGGAGGACAGAAGGAAAAGGGGGGACATGATCGAAACATTTAAATATATTAAAGGGTTAAATAAGGTCCAGGAGGGAAGTGTTTTTAAAAGGAAAGTGAACACAAGAACAAGGGGACACAATCTGAAGTTAGTTGGGGGAAAGATCAAAAGCAACATGAGAAAATATTATTTTACTGAAAGAGTAGGAGATCCTTGGAACAAACTTCCAGCAGACGTGGTAGATAAATCCACAGTAACTGAATTTAAACATGCCTGGGATAAACATATATCCATCCTAAGATAAAATACAGAAAATAGTATAAGGGCAGACTAGATGGACCAGGAGGTCTTTTTCTGCCGTCAGACTTCTATGTTTCTATGTAAGAAGAGGAAGAGGAGAGTTGCTACCAAAGGAAGACGGTGAGGTGAGGGGAATAAAAAAAAATCCAAAACTTTAAGCCTTAAAAAAAAAGAGGGACTTTGAGGCGGGGAGGAGGAGCGCGCGCCTCCCACACAATGCACCAGAGAAAGAAACCCAAACGGACGAGGGGGGGAGCCTCCCATTCCTTTGACTGAAAGACGTCTGCTGCTGCTGCTGCTACCCACTTCCCCTTCCTTCCCATGCTGAAGGGTTTCCCTCTTCTCTCACTCGCTCACTTTGTAGCTGGCGCCTTTCCTTCGCTATGTTGACGCCCAGAGAAAGGAAAACGCTCCATTCGCTCTGGGCTGCCCAGAGCGAAGGGAGCGTTTCTATTCTCTGGGTGCTGGCAGAGGTTTATTCCAAGCGCCAAGAGAAAGAAAAATGCTCCGTTCGCTCTGGACTGCCAAAGCCTCCTTAAGCGCCACCGAAAGGCTCCTCTGGCAGGCCCAGAAAAGCCCGAGATGGCCGGGATTAAAGGGGGAATGGCAGAAAACTGGCTGGGCCTTTGTGCCACTCTCAAATTTCCTGGGAAATTTTTCCCAGCTCGGGTTCTTAAGTAGAAAATGGTTCTTAAGAAGAGGCAAAAAAAAATCTATCCCAGTTCTTAACTAGAATTTTTTTTAAGCACAGGCTTTCTTAAATAGAGGTACCACTGACCTTTGGTTCAAACATTGTTGCCCTATGACGCACTTTTTATGATGCACTTTTTCTTCTGGTTTAAGGTTATGGGAAAGAGACTTTTGGTAGTCTATAGATTGCCTTGCCCCATTTAGAGTTTTATGGTAGTAGAGGACCCACTACAATTTTCAATTTTTCCTCATTAAAAAAAATCTATTAGGGAAAAAAAGATGCAATATTTATATTTTGGGGATATGAGCAACAGTTTTTCTTAGAAGAAACATGAAGACTGAATTCAGAATAAGTAGGCAAAATTGAACAAAACGACTACTTTATTCCAGTGTTCATTTTCATAAATACAATTTTCATAAATACATTTCCTACAAGAATATAAGAATATAGCGTCTTGAAAACCAGTATAATGTGTAACATACTTTCCCTGTCTGATCTAGTCAATGTGAAGGAGATAAGAAAGTTTCTCAGGTTCTTCTGATTAGAAATCAGGTGCAAGAAGGACACATATTTGTCTTCACTGTGCCCCATTAGTATATAAATAAACAAAATGGACATTGAAATCTTCTCTCACATTCTTCAGTTATCTCCAATATAAAGGAAACATCAACTTTAGAACAATTCATGAATAAGGGAAGCAGAAAGAAGATTTAAGAGTGCATTACCTGGTTTGGTGTTTCTCTGCCATGATGCTGATTTTTGGATTCTGATTTCTTGGTAATTGCTTGGCTGGAAGTGCAGCCCATGGGTAAAACAAGATTTAAAATTAGAACAAGTAGTTCGGCCCTCTGGTTTTCAGGAAAACGGTGTGAGCACTTCACCACTGCTATGAACTTAAGCTGTTGCTATGGTTTGTTGCTACAATAAATCAGACTCAGAAAAGTCTTTTGTCTATGGCCTTATCCTGCAAGTGCTTATGACCTTGCTTAAACATGCAGAGTTTGGTCTGATGTGGTCAGTAGAATAACGTTCTCAGATCTTGGTGGATTACGTAAGGGTGCTCCCAAACAATGTTAAGGAGAGAAAAACACATGCATATACAGTCTTTTCTCTAGTATCTGTCAGAATCCAGATATTACCCTTGGCAATAAAACAAAGGGAAAACAAAAATAAAGAGAAAATACTCTCAAATTTATTGGGGGAAATGTTGCAGTTCAGTTTGGTGTCTCATTTTACATTCATATTGCATTCAAAGTCAGGCATGCCAATAAAAAAGAGGATTAACGTATAATAGAGAATCTTTTTAAAGAAGTTGTTACAAATTTAAGATAACATATGTTGCTTGCTAATTGCTCTCAGCAAAACAGAAAGTTTAAGCATGTTCAAAAGTGCTTGAATTCAGTGCTCCGTTAAGATTTATAGTTTACTTTTAATAATTATAACAAGACCTAACAGGTGATTTCAAATATGATCAGTTTCTTTCATTTTTTTAGTCTCAGGACATTGAGAAGCCTTTGGGTTAAACATTATTACAGTGTAATACATGAATTCCCTTAAAAGGAAAGGGCTGTCCAGTAGGAAAATAACAAACAGGGTGTTGTTGAAATATTTGCATTACATTTGCATTGGGTTGCAAAGCAAAGTTGACTGCCAATTGTCTATTTTTGTGTGTGTAGATGCTGGGTGTTTTATTGTTGTTAGCTGCTTAGAGTCATTTGATTGGCCATATAAAATAGACGAATAGATAAAAAGAAAGATGGATGGGTGGAAAGAGAGAGAGAATCAGAGATGATAGACAGATAGACAAAAAGACAAAAAGAAAACAACCCTTTCGGGACAATTGTTAAATTAAATTACCAACAATATATCAGAAACCCCCACTGACAGCCAACAAGAGAACCACTGAATAACTCTTAATTTTCAGTGCGCAAAATTCTTCCCATGACAATCACCAGTCATACATACATGTTTCTGACAGTGCAAAACAGCAGCTAATAGATTTAGAGTGGAGGTTTCCCTGGGTCCTACCTGCAAAAATGAAGTGGACAGCCTCTGCCCAGCCAATGCAAGGCCATTGCCATTAGAGATAGCTACTCCAGTTAAAAAAGGCCAGCTATATACAGTATTGAAAGGACACAAGGACCGAACTGAACTTGCTGATAATTGGGTTGACCCTCCCTATCAAGGACTGCTCCCATTGCATACAGGATTAGAAAAAAGGGTTGACATTAATACTATAATTCTAGATCCAGAAGAGATAGTTGTAACTCACATTGCTTAATAAATGACAGTTGGTTGGCTTTTGAAACATCAATTGTAGCACACGCTTTCTGAAGTTTATAGACAATATCAGCAGGGAAATAGTTTCAGGTAATGCAGCTGCTATAAGCTGCTTGTTCCCATGGTAGATAGCAACACCTGCTGGCAAAGCATGATTGGTGGCATTCATTCAGAAGAACCCACAATGCTTGCCAGCTTCCAAATTCCTTCATAGACAGGCATCAGCTTCTTTTTCATGGAAGGTCATATGGAGGCTTCTGGAAGATGGTGCCAAATGGCATGAAATGTGATTGTAGCACTTTTTATCCAATCCTTTGACTTCCAAGGGCACTGTTCTTCTCTTCTTTAGCTGCCTTCAGCCATTGTGGTTTGTTCTGTTGAACTGCATTTCTAGTACAGTGATACCTTGTCTTACAAACTTAATTGGTTCTGGGATGAGGTTCTTAAGGTGAAAAGTTTGTAAGACGAAACAATGTTTTCCATAGGAATCAATGGAAAAGCGATTAATGCGTGCAGGCCCAAAAATCACCCCTTTTGCCAGCAGAAGTGCCCGTTTTTGCACTGCTGGGATTCCACTGAGGCTCCCCTCCATGGGAAACCCCACTTCTGGACTTCTGTGTTTTTGCAATGCTGCAGGGGAATCCCAGCATGGGAATCCCAGCATCGCAAAAACGAGCGCTTTGCTGGCAACGGAGGTCCGGAGGTGGGGTTTCCCAGCGAAGGGAGCATGAGTGAAATCACAGCATCACAAAAACACCGAAGTCCTCGAAACCCCACCTCCAGACCTCTGTGTTTTTGTGATGCTGTGATTTCACTGAGGATCTCCTCGCTGGGAAACCCCACCTCCGGACTTCCATTGCCAGCGAAGTACCCGTTTTTGCGCTGCTGGATTCCCCTGCTGGGACTCCCCTGCAGCATCACAAAAACGCGGAAGTCCGGAGGTGGATTTTCCCATGGAGGGGAGCCTCAGGGGAATCCCAGCAGTGCAAAAACGGGTGCTTCATTGGCAACGGAAGTCCGGAGGCGGGGCATCCCAGCGGCGGTGGTGGGTTTGTAAGGTGAAAATAGTTTGTAGGAAGAGGTAAAAAAATCTTAAACCCCGGGTTTGTATCTTGAAAAGTTTGTATGACGAGGCGTTTGTAAGACGAGGTACCACTGTATATATAAATGAATCTGTTGTTGTTGTAATTGTTGTTGTTATTATTATTGCTGTTGATAATGCAATAATAAATATTTATAGCAGGAAGAGTTATGTACTGCCATATGGAGTACTGATTTGCATGGACGCCACTGATTGGCTAATCTAGCGGCGGGAGAAATGAACTGCTGTCAGCGGCCAGCAGGCTACAGGGAAACCCTTAAAAGTAGCTTCCCTGCAGTCTGCCAGCAGTTCGTATTGCACTCAGCTTTGGAGAAATAAAGGTGCCGAACTGTTCCTGTGTCTTGCTCCTTCATTCCTGCGTGAATCTAACACTGGCAACAAAGGTGGTTGAAGAAGGACAACAGGACAAAGACACCTCCTGGCATCTATGGCCATCTTAGAAGCAAGCACAGACCTGCTCCAGTGAAACATGAGGATAGCTACTCAAATCTCTCCTGCTCCAATAATCTTTGACCCAAAGACAGAACAATGGACAAATTATATGAGCCAGTTTCACATGTTTCTGGAAGCCAACAACTTCCAGGATCTGCCAGACAACAGGAAGAGGGCTCTCTTCCCAACCTACTGTGGGATTAAAATTTATTAAATGGCTCAGATTCTGGTGTCACCCACTGACATTAAGTCCATTTCCTGGACAATGCTTCAGACAACCCTGAAGGAACACTATGCTCCTGCAGCAACTCCGATGGTCAGCAGAAATGAATTTTATCACCATCACTGGCAGCGCGATGGTGAATCCATCAATGACTTTGTTGCCGAACTCCGGGAGATTTCAACCAAATGTGAATTCATAAACCCGGAGGAAACAATGAAAGATCCTTTGAATGACAGATCTCAATCTTCAAAAGAATCTACTGATCAGAAAGGGGCAATGTTCAAATATGTCATGGAAGAAGTTTGAGCCGTTAAATCCTCAGACAACTGAGCTACAGACTTCTGGAAAACTGGCATGGTCCATTGCACAGACAGGGAGCCTGATTGAATGACTGAAGTCCCCGAATATGAAGATTAGTCAGAAGAGGACAAAAGGGTATACTGTGTTCAAACAGAAAAAGGGATAAGCCCCAGAGACTGTGAGAACAGACAAAACTAATGCTTGGGTTGCCTAGAGGGCCATGCCAAGGCACTTTGCAAATTCAAAGATGCATTTGCCGCTGTTGCCAGAATAGAGGGCAGATCATGGAAGCCTTCAGAATCACCCAACCGACCCCATATCAGCCAGCCTAGTATCAAACCAAATCACCCACGGGCAGGGAAGACAAGGGCAGAACCATTCAGGAGGTGATAGAGGTAGGCACAGGGATGAATACCAATACCAGGACAACTGGGGGATTTACAACACCACTGTGGGTCACTCTGATGCCTGGCAAGGAGAGAAATTTCCCATCACTGTGGCCATAGAAGGAACCCCATGTCAGATGGAGCTAGATACTGGTTCCATATTCACCATCATGTCCTGGGAAACCCTGAAGTAAGTCCTGCTGAACTTCATGAGACACCAGCTAAAAACACAGCCCATTCATCTCAATGACTTCAAAGGCAACCTGATTTGAGTGCTAGGACGAGCAGAAGTGGCCATCAGATTCAAATATTTTAGAGGCAAGCTGCTCTTGACTATTATCGAGAGGAAGAGAATGACCCTGCTGGGAGAGAATGGCTCAAGCTTCTCGGCATTGGAATCACCAGCTTGCATCAAATCAAGAGAGACAAACTACACCAGTGATGGCGAACCTATGGCATGGGTGCCACAGGTGGCACGTGGAGCCATATCTGCTGGCATGCGAGCTGTTTCCCTAGATCAGCTCCAATGTTCATGCGCATGCTGACCAGCTGATTTTTGGCTTGCTCAGAGGATCTGGGAGGGCATTTTTGGCTTCCAGAGAGCCTCCAGGGGGTTGGGGAGGGCATTTTTACCCTCCCCCAGCTCCAGGGAAGCCTTTGGATCCTGTGGAGGGCAAAACACAAGCCTACTGGGCCCACCAGAAGTTGGGACACAGGCCATTTCTTGCCTTCAGAAGGCCTCCAGGGGGTGGGGGAAGCTGTTTTCGCCCTCTTCAGGCATTCAATTATGGGTATGGGCACTCGCGCATGCATGATAGTGCACACCCACACTCTTTCGGCACTGAAAGAAAAAAAATTTCGCCATCACTGAACTAGACAAACTACTGGCAGATGTGCTTGCTGGACAAGCAAGACATGTTTGACAGCAGTCTAGGTAAATATAAGGCAATCCCAGATAGTTTAACCTCGACCCCAGTCTCACCCGCATTAGATTAAAGCCCCGTATAGTCCCATTTGCTCTCCAGCCAAAAGTGGATGAACTGCCCAAAAGGCCTTAGAGCCAGTTGATCATGCTACATGGGAGACCCCCATTGTTACCCCGATGAAGCTGGATGACTTGATTTGTGTGTGCGCAGACTAGAAGGGCACCCTTAACAAAGCACTGCAGCCAAATGTTTACCTTATGCCCATAATACAACACCTATTGCACTTTCTAAGAAAGGGTTGGGTTTTTGGCCAAGTTAGATTTGACCCAAGCATACCAACAGTTGCCAGTGGAGGTAGCCACCACAGAAGCCCAGACAATAGTCACACAGAGAGGGGCCTTTAAATGTAACCGCCTGCAATTTGGGGTAAATGTTGCCCCAGGACTGTTCCAGAGCATGATGGAATAATTACTACATATCATCCCCAGAATAGTTCCCTACTTTGATGATGTCCTCGTCTCGTGGGAATTGGAGGCACAACTTATGATCAGGCTGTGCAAAGGGGCATCAAAGTCAACTGGGACAAAGGTAAATTGGGGTAACCAAAGTAGATTTACTGGGTTTCCAAATTGACCAGTCTGGCATTCACCCCACAGATGCTCAAAATGTCCCAAAGACACCCCAAAACAAGGCAGAGTTACAAATGTTCCTGGGCTGTATTATTATCATAAGCACAATCATTTTTAGGCTGAAGGTGCACTGGGATTTACTGACAGATCCCTGTATGATTTGTAATAGAATAGCAAGCATTTCTCATGCCCCATTAGAATAAATGTTGTGCTACAATCACACAGCTGTATGTAATGCTTTTCTGAAACTCCTCTATTTTTCTTTTTTAACAAAAATGTCAGTTGAGGAGAGAAAAAGTAAAAGACCTGCACAATAACTTTTGATTGGCACTGCTTGAAACTATCTGTGAAGAAATACTAGATATTTACGCATCAGACAGTAGTTGGAATGTATTTAGGGGGAAAAAAATCAATCAATCTTCTTGATGGCTAATTAATAACTATGTCTCTTTTCCCATCTCTTTCGGAATTCACAAGCAACACTAAATCATAAACCATGGTTTACAAACCACAATAGCTTAATGCAATGCAACAAAGTATTCCCAGCACTAAATCACACAATGCTTAATGTAACTGGGTGACCTAGCCAAAATATAAGCTCACACAATGACATGATACAAATTCACTTAGTATTTATATATATTTATGTAATTAGTGCATACAAATGAATACATCTCAAAACCAGCAGAGGGCAACAAAGCAACAAGAATTACATTAACATTATGCTAGCATGAAGTACAATTGTACTTATTGCATTGTTTACATCATGTATTTTTAACCAGAATAATAGCAGAAATATAATTTTAAAAAGAATGTCATCAACTTGGCCTCACATACTATATTGCATTTTTAAATATTAATAAGATATCTAATTAAAGGCATAAAAGTACATTTGAACATGTTCCTATTGTGTAAGGAATGCACGTCTATCTTCAAAAATCTGAGTAGAGATATTTGCCAACATTTCAAGAATAGATTCCTAGTTCCTAGTGCTTATTTCATTGCAATCAAATAAAGACAAGCGTTATGCTAGCATGCTTCTAAATTAATTGATTTCTATCAGCTTGTAGTCTAGTTCCTCAAAGTGCAGCTCTCTTATTTGGAGCTTCTCCGAGGGACTCAGGGCGGCTTACAGGATAAAATCAACACAAATGCAGGTATAAATTATAACCCAGCTGTAAAACCTGTTCTGTCGAGCTCTCTGGCAGAATCCTCCCGAAAATTCAGATACAAATTTCAGACACACACACGTTTGAAAATTCAAAACAATGTTCTTTATAACGAAAATTCACTTAAACCAAGCCCTCTTTTTGTATAGCAAAGACCACTCGTCTCCAAACGAACTGGTAATTGGTACAAGTCCCTTATCAGTTCTGAGATACTTAGCTTGCAGCTGTGAGGCAATTCACAGTCCTTCTTCTTTCATAAAGTGAAACACCCTTTGCTCTGCTTTAGTTTCAAAGCGGGGAAAAATCAGCACACAAAAGGCCAAAGTCAGCAAGGCAGGCACGAAACACAATGATCAGATAATCCTCCACAATGGCCAAACCCACAGGCTGCTCTTTATAGCAGCCTCACTAATTACCACAGCCCCACCCAACCACAGGTGGCCTCATTTTCTTTGATAATAATCTCTCAGTTGTTGCTGCCTATGCATCGCTCTCCGCATGCGTGGCTGTATCATTAACTCTTGTTCCGAATCCAAGATAATTGATCTCCTTCTGAGCTGTCTGCCCCACTCTCCTCCTCCCTATCACTCATGTCTTCTTGGTCAGAGGAGCCTTCATCATCAGATTCCACTGGGAGCAAAAGAGGCCTGCGGCATGTGGATGTCTCCCCCACATCCACAGTCCTTGGGGCAGGAGCTGGGCCAGAGCTAACCACAACAAAAACCCAAGTCTAAAAATCCCAAACATCAAACCCATTCATCCAGACTCATCCCAATCCCAATCATACCATCAGCTGGAGCAGAATGTCAACGCTCAACGGCCCCAGGCTTGCTGGCAAAGATATGTTTTTAAAGCCTTTTGAAAGACCAGAAAGGTGAGGGCAATGCAAACCTCTGGGGGGAGTGCACACATGTGGCATATATACATAGGATTAAACAGCATATTTTGAATATTCAATAGTAGTAAATAGACAGGGAAATTATATCTCGTTGAGATCTTTGAGACAAGGAGAGGCCAGGCACCTTAATCCTAACTCTTGATGTGAGTGACATCAAGTTGGCCATGTCCACCCAGTCACATGACCACCCAGTGACATGATCATTCAACAACCCCACCCAGTCATATGACCGCCAAACCAATCACATGACCACAAAGCCATGCCCACAGAGCCATCAAGCCACACCAACAACATAAGCCATGCCCACGGAGTGGCAGTAATTTTTTGGGAATCCACTCCTGTAAAAACTCAATCGATATGACTAGAGTAATGACATTTTTTTAAAAAAAAGATATTTATCCTATTACTGTAGGATAAAGTATGTGATGTAAATCGTGTAATGTAGTGTAATGCCAGTTGTTCTAGGCCTGTGCAAAAATTGTCCTTGTCTGTATTTGATCACCTGCTATCGATTATACAGTGTGTTAGTTTTATCATATGCAAATGTACCTGTTATTCCTTAATTCTTTCCTTATAGCTCATCGTTTTCCTTCACATGAGCCAGAAAACTATAGGCAATTTGAAAGAGTCAGAAATACATTCATTGCACATATTAATTAAAAATATTTGTTTTATTTTACAAACTTTTAAACATGTTTATGAATAATCAATATGTCAAAAACCTGAATTTATTTATTTTATTTATTTATTATTTGGATTTGTATGCCGCCCCTCTCCGAAGACTTTTCCACCAGTATAAACTAACGTTTAATGACATAAATTATATATAACGAGTATGAAGTATTTGAATGTCTATGGAGAGTCTCAGTCAACCAGGTCATGGTTGTCCCAAAAGTGCTTTTTCAAGAAGCAACTGGACTTTTTTGGTTTTTCTTTGAAGACATTTTGCTTCTCATCAGAGCTGAAGAAGCTTCTTGGATGAGAAGCCAAAAACTAGAAAGTCCTATTGTCTTTTGCCAAAGCACCTTTGAGACAAGTGTTTGAATGATTTATTTTTGCTCTTGAAGACTAATCAACTCAATAAGGTGAGATAAGGAAAGTCAGACTTTACATTCCCGCTCTGCCCCCCCCCCCAAGCCAAAACATCTCAAGCTGTTACCTGTTGGAGAGGTATAGTTATGCAGTAATTCTCAACCTGGGGGTTGGGGCCCTTCGGGGGGGGTCGAACAACTGTTTCACAGGGGTCACCTAAGACCATGGGAAAAGACAAATTTCCCATGGTGTTAGGAACTAAAGCTTCTATTCTGGCACCTTGGAACATATTCTTATTATCCGACCAATCAGACGTTTACAATAGGGGTGTCCCTCTGACCTTCCTGCCAATCATCTTAAAGCTCTGTTGGGAGAATTGGCGCTAGACTTATGGTTGGGGGTTACCACAACCTGAGGAACTGTATTAAGGGGTTATGGCATTAGAAAGGTTGAGAACCACTGTAGGGACGACTGCAATCAAGGCATTGCCTGAGGTGAGCTGCTGAGCAGTAGACCTGTTTCAGTTTCCATTTCCAGTCCTATTTTCATTTCATTCATGCTATTAATGATAAACCACACATTCCTGAGCTTTATTAGACATCTCGCCCATGTCCAGTCAGTGAAGCAGTGGAAGTGATGTGCCGGTGTCTGGAGGCTGCTGGGGTCTGGATGGGTGTCAACAGACTCAAACTAAACCCGGATAAGACGGAGTGGTTGTGGGTTCTGCCTCCCAAGGACAACTCCATCTGTCCGTCCATTACCCTGGGGGGGGGGTGAATCACTGACCCCCTCAGAGAGGGTCCGCAACTTGGGCGTCCTCCTCGATCCACAGCTTACATTAGAGAACCATCTTTCAGCTGTGGTGAGGGGGATGTTTGCCCAGGTTCGCCTGGTACACCAGTTGCGGCCCTATCTGGACCGGGAGTCACTGCTCACAGTCACTCATGCCCTCATCACTTCGAGGCTCGACTACTGTAATGCTCTCTACATGGGGCTACCTTTGAAAAGTGTTTGGAAACTTCAGATCGTGCAGAATGCAGCTGCGAGAGCTATCATGGGCTTTCCTAAATATGCCCATGTTACTCCAACACTCCGCAGTCTGCATTGGTTCCCGATCGGTTTCCGGTCACAATTCAAAGTGTTGGTTATGACCTATAAAGCCCTTCATGGCATCGGATCAGAATATCTCCGGGACCGCCTTCTGTCGCACGAATCCCAGCGACCAGTTAGGTCCCACAGAGTTGGCCTTCTCCAGATCCCGTCGACTAAATAATGTCGTCTGGCGGGACCCAGGGGAAGAGCCTTCTCTGTGGCGGCCCCGACTCTCTGGAACCAACTCCCCCCAGATATCAGAGTTGCCCCCACCCTCCTTGCCTTTCGCAAGCTCCTTAAAACCCACCTTTGTCATCAGGCATGGGGGAATTGAAATTTTTCCCTTCCCCCCTAGGCTTATAGAATTTATACATGGTATGTTTTTATGTACGATTGGTTCTTTAAATTGTTTTTTTAAAGATTATTTTTAATATTAGATTTGTTTACATAGTCTTTTTTATTGTTGTTAGCCGCCCCAAGTCTTTGGAGAGGGGCGGCATACAAATCAAATAAATAAATGAATGAATGAATGAATGAATGAATGAATGTTCTGAGAGTAGGTCAGCTCTCTCTTGAACTACCTTGAGATTCATGTTTCTGGGACAGGCTTGTGGAGGTAAGGCAAAAAAAGAAGACCAGGACAAGGAGGCATTGCCTTTCTCCAGAACAGAGTTGTTAGCAACCGGGCTGTCTGGAACTAGCACCTCCTTCTTGATAAAGTTGACTTAAACAAGAGTTTCTTCCTTGAAAACTACTTTGGAAGAAATGGCCATAGGAAAATCCCTTGAATCTTATTGCTTTGTCACTTCAGTAGTAAATACATCTAAAAATAATTTCCAAGTAGCCGTGTTTCATTTTAGTTGGAATTCTGAAATAACTTCAATTGTAAGATGTGAGATATCTTTAAATAGTGCTTGCCACAGCAGCACTGTTCTTGAGAGACCAGCTTATTCACAATGGCCTTATTCTTAAAATTAAAAAAAAAAAGTCAAGCAATGAAGTAAGAAGTAACTTCATTGAGAATGATTCAGAGAAACATGGGCATGGATGCCGCGACAATGGATGGCGACACAGGCCTGTGGCAATGTGAAAGATGCCATAGATTGTGGCATAGATCCATCCAGTGCTCAAGTTGAGAAGTGCGGGAAAGCAATAAGTTAAAATCACATCTTTGAAGTCAAACTTTGCCATATCCAGTAATAAAAGCTCTTGGTGGTAGAAAGAAAGAAAGAAAGAGAAAGAAAGAAAAAGAAAGAAAAAAGAAAAAGAAAGAAGAGGGAAGGAAGGAAGGAAAAAGAAAGAAAGAAAAAAAGAAAAAAAGAAAGAAGAGAGAAAGAAGGAAGGAAAGAAAGAGAGAAAGAAAGAAAGAGAAAGAAAGAAATAAAAAGAAAGGAAGATAGAAAGAAAGAAAGAAAGAAAGAAAGAAAGAAAGAAAGAAAGAAAGAGCTCTGGTGCAAGAATCCTTGATTGCTTGGTACTACTACTACAGTCATGTCTGGAGCATCAAAGTGCTTCTGGGTTGAAAGAATTAGACCGTGACACCACCGTTGCATGAGGGATGCCCAGTTGTGGGCTCCTTCCATGCTGCACCCATTAAGTTACACACTGAAGTGGTACCTATTTATAACTGCTTGGTTGGTAGAAGCTGGAGCATGTGATGAGAACTCACTCTATCCTGCAGCAGCAACTGGATCTCAAACACAAGCCGGCCAATTGTCAGCCCAGGGTCCTAACCTCATGAACCATGCACTCCTCTGAATGCTTGCTTAGAGGAATAATAATGGCTATATTGCTTTAATTACATCTGTTTGAATCAAGCCCAGACTGATATATTATAAAGAAGTCACATTTAAACCTCAATTTAACATTTGATCTCTTCCAATAAAAATCTATGTGCACAAAGAATGAGTAAACATTTCTCTTCGGTATTCATTAAAAACAGGGAGATGTTGGGAACTTGAGCTCCTCGGAGCAAAAATGTGTGGAATGTCAACAAATAATTGTCTCTTACTATGAGCTGCAGAAAGTGTCAGTCAGGAAAAAAGGTGGGAGGAAAAGTCACTACGATTAAAGATGAAGCAACATTCTTAACTGTCACAGGCCATCACCTCTTTGGAAATTGCTTGAGCGGTTGTTACCATAATATTCATTTCTCCCTATGCTGCACTGAATTTCTGGAAAGCTAATTTGGAGCTGCCAAAAGGAAGCAAGATATAGTGGTACCTCTACCTAAGAACGCCCCTACTTACAAACTTTTCTAGATAAGAACTGGGTGTTCAATATTTTATTTTGCCTCTTCTCAAGAACTATTTTCTACTTACAACGCCTCTGAAACTGTAACTGGAAAAGGCAGGGAGAAGCCTCCATGGGGCCTCTCTAGGAATCTCCTGGGAGGAAAGAGGGCCGGAAAAGGCAGGGAGAAGCCTCTGTGTGGCCTCTCTAGGAATCTCCCGGGAGGAAACAGGGCCTCCACCCTCCCTATGGTTTCCCCAATCACACACATTATTTGCTTTTACATTGATTCCTATCGGAAAAATTGCTTCTTCTTACAAACTTTTCTACCTAAGAACCTGGTCATGGAACAAATCAAGTTTGTAAATAGAGGTACCACTGTATGAACATCTTGTAGTAAAATGGCAGGTGAGAGAGAAGAGACTTGGCCATACAGCAAAGGATGCCCATGTACAACTTTGTTGTGATGTACCCATTCATATGATTCACAAAGGGATTAAATGCCTTAAAAAACCAAGCCATTTGTCACATTGCCCAATGCTTGAATGGTTTCTGCTTTCCTTGTGGACTAACCCTTTATTATAGTGGGAAATGCTGCTGGCATGGCTTAAACTGAGTTTTGCCCTGAAACATCACCTTGGCTGAAGGCTTTGAAAAACCCTTTGCTTAGTCAAAAATCACTGAACAGTGTAATGAGGAAAATTAAAGGAATTTCCACCTATGCTGGAGTGGTGGTAGAGTCAAGAGGGGAATCAGTCTGGAATCCTTATGTTGCCAGCCCATCTTGGATTCCATTAACTCTTTTATCCAGTGTGTATTGAGTACTGTTAGTTGACTAGATTCTTGTGTATGTTGTCGTTCAGTTGCTAAATCGTATCCAACACTGTGCAACAGTCACTCATGCCCTCATCACCTCGAGGCTCGACTACTGTAACGCTCTCTACATGGGGCTACCTTTGAAGAGTGTTCGGAAACTTCAGATCGTGCAGAATGCAGCTGCGAGAGCAATCATGGGCTTTCCCAAATATGCCCATGTTACTCCAACACTCCGCAGTCTGCATTGGTTGCCGATCAGTTTCCGGTCACAATTCAAAGTGTTGGTCATCACCTATAAAGCCCTTCATGGCACCGGACCAGGGTATCTACGAGACCGCCTTCTGCCGCACGAATCCCAGTGACCGGTTAGGTCCCACAGAGTTGGTCTCCTCCGGGTCCCGTCAACTAAACAATGTTGTTTGGCGGGACCCAGGGGAAGAGCCTTCTCTGTGGCGGCTCCGACCCTCTGGAATCAGCTCCCTCCAGAGATTAGAACTGCCCCCACCCTCCTTGCATTTCATAAACTCCTTAAAACCCACCTCTGCCATCCAGCGTGGGGAAACTGAAACATCTCCCCCTGCCTATGTAGTTTTTTGTGTATGATATGACTGTATGTATGTTTTTATATATTGGGGTTTCTTCTTTTTTAAACTTTTTAAATGTATTATTGTTATTTTAAATTCTAACTATTAGATTTGTTATTATATATTGTTTTTATCATTGCTGTAAGCCGCCCCGAGTCTACGGAGAGGGGCGGCATACAAATCTAATTAATAATAATAATAATAATAATAATAATAATAATAATAATAATAATAATTTAACATATCACACCACGCCCCCTGTGAAATCACCTCTTTGAAATCATACTTTCTCCTAGAGTTTGCCCAAATTTTTGTTCATTGTGTCAATGTCACTATTTGCCATTTCATTGTTGCTTCCCCTTCGCTTTTTGACTCTTGTGTCTAGGCATGAACAAGAATTCTTCTTAATTGGAACTTAATGGGTGGTCCTGATTCTTCACACTTGACATGCTGCGACAATACAATGTGTAACAAAAATCCGAATCTGGCCTGTTTCCTGTCTGATTGTGTTGTCTATTTTGATTGCGAGATGTGTGTGGGCATTTTTCAGAGAGAGAGAGAGAAAGAAAGAGAGAGAGAAAGAAAGAGAGAGAGAGAAAGAGACAGAGAGAGAGAAAGAGACAGAGAGAGAGAAAGAGAGAGAGAGAAAGAACGAGAGAGAGAAAGAGAGAGAGAGAGAGAAAGAGAGAGAGAGAGAAAGAAAGAGCGAGAGAGAGAAAGAGAGAGAGAAAGAAAGAGCGAGAGAGAGAAAGAGAGAGAAAGAAAGAGCGAGAAAGAGACAGAGAGAGAGAAAGAGAGAGAGAGAAAGAATGAGAGAGAAAGAAAGAGAGAGAGAGAGAGAAAGAGAGAGAAAGAAAGCGAGAGAGAGAGAAAGAGAGAGAGAGAAAGAGAGAGAGAGAAAAAGAGAGAGATAAAGAAAGAGCGAGAGAGAGAGAGAAAAAGAGCGAGAGAGAGAGAAAGAGAGAGAGAAATGAGATGGTAGAAAAAAAAGGTCATGGAAACACCAAAAGAAACAAAGGAATGAAGCAGGGGAAAAAATATTGAAACGAGAGATTGTCTTTGTGCATAAATAGGCATTTCAAAGCAGGGTGAGTAAGCAGGTATGATTATACCAGGATGTTCTATACATAGTGGAAAATGAGATCAGTAGCTTGTCTTGGTTCAGCATCCTCTTAGGAAGGTGGCAGCTATTTTTAAATTCTATCCCTTCCCTGCAACGTTTTCAGGCAAATACATCTGAAACACTCGTAAAGCAGTTTTTAAATGCCTGGTCAGAGCACTTAGAGATCAAAGGGGAAACTCTCACATGGGTTTATGAATCATCATGAAATACTAAATAGGTTTGCTGACTAATAGTCAACAAAACTCAGATGAAACAGAACGGAAAGCACCACAAGCACATGCATGGCAGACAATTGGTTTTTAAACTGCGCACAATGGATAGACTATGTTTATTTATATATTTGCCAAACAATTATAGGAAGGTAATTTGTACAGATAGAACATTAGATAAGTAATGATAAAAAGTAATGATGAAAATGTAAAAGAACAAAATTTTTTAGACTGTGCAGAATCAGACGCATTAACACTCAAATTAAAAAATAAAGAAGAATCCGACCATTATAAAACTTGGAAATACTTCTATGATTGGTTCAAGAGAAGAAACAAAAACTTAAATTGAAATACAACAACAATAATACTTTATATCCTTTTTATTTGATATGACAAATCACAAAAGATCTATATATAGTAACTTTTTTAGGGAAAATTTGTATGAATCTAAATAAATTAAATATGAATGAACGAAGGCGGTTAAGAAAATAAAAATAATTTAAAAAAAATATGGAAAACCAAAAGGAGAATATGGTAGATACCGATGATATGATATACTTCACCAGAAGATAATTTAAAACTATATGATGATTTATAACTTACCCCCTCAAGGGAATTTAAGTATAAATATTACATATTATGTTATATGTTTATTGTTATTGTTATTATTGTTTAGTGTATTTAAATAAGTAATTAACTATACTACTAGAATTATTCTATTTTTTGTTTGTTCGTCTGTTTGTTAGTATGTGTTAGTTTGGCATTGTTTCAACTTATGACTTGACCATTTATCTTATTTTTGTAAATGTGTATATATGTAATAAAATTTTATTAAAAAAATTTAAAAAAAGAAAATGTAAAAGAACAAAAGGACAGGGACCGTAGGCACAATGTTGCGCTTATGTCTGCCCCTTACAGACCTCTTAGAAAGGGGGAGAGGTCAATTGTAGATAATCTATTTATTTATTTTATTTTATTTATTTTGTCCAATACACAATGAGGGTTTTAGTGGGTATATATCTATACAGTATACACATAGTAAAATACATGATGAAGGTTATAGAGGAGATACTCATAGTAAAATATATCTATGAAAGAATAGAAAAGAAGGTATAGTAATAGAAGAAAGGTATAGGAGATATAGGAGAGCAATAGGACAGGGGACGGAAGGCACTCTAGTGCACTTGTACTCGCCCCTTACTGACCTCTTAGGAATCTGGAAAGGTCAACTGTGGATAATCTAAGGGTAAAGTGTTGGGGGTTTGGGGATGACACTATGGAGTCCGGTAATGAGTTCCACACTTCGACAACTCGGTTACTGAAGTCATATTTTTTACAGTCAAGTTTGGAGCGGTTAATATTAAGTTTAAATCTGTTGTGTGCTTAAAGGTTTTGGAGTTGGGAGTAGAAACCACAGAGTCAGGCAGAGCATTCCAGGTATTGATGACTCTATTGCTGAAGTCGTATTTTTTGCAGTCTAGTTTGGAGCAGATGACATTTAGTTTAAATCTATTACTGTGTTCATGTGTTGTTGCTGTTGAGGGTGAAGTAGTCGCTAAAGTAGGACATTTTAGTATATAATTTTATGAACTATAGTTAAGTCGGAGAAGAAAATTGCCTTAAAGAAGAGAACTTTGCAGGAGAGAGCAGACAAGAGGCAAAGGCAGGCTACTCAAAATTAGTGGCTACCTGGAAGGCAGGAGGCAGAGTTTGAAATACAGTGTTCCCTCGATTTTCGCGGGGGACGCGTTCCGAGACTGCCCGTGAAAGTCGAATTTCCGCGAAGTAGAAATGCGGAAGTAAATACACTATTTTTGGCTATGAACAGTATCACAAACCTTCCCTTAACACTTTAAACCCCTAAATTGCAATTTCCCATTCCCTTAGCAACCATTTAGATTATTACTCACCGTGTTTATTTATTAAAATTTATTTTAAAAATATTTATTAAAGGCAGATGAAAGTTTGGCGATGACATATGTCATCAGGCGGGAAAAACCGTGGTATAGGGAAAAAACCCGCGAAGTATTTTTTAATTAATATTTTTGAAAAACTGTGGTATAGACTTTTCGGGAAGTTCGAACCCGCAAAAATCGAGGGAACACTGTATTCTTACGTTTTCTTGCCTTGTTCTGTCAAAGCGTATTTGGAAGAAGAGAATCATGGTGTGCTTTGAAAAATTTACTTGGGTGCAACGATTTCTCTATTAAGATAACTTTGACTTGGGATGAATGTTAATAATATTGGCCCCCAGTTCTTATAATCACATTTTTAAGGAGATTCTATTTTAATTTTATTTGGGATGCAATTTAGGATGCTACTATTCCAGTGCAAACTGACAACCTAAATACCAGAGTTTTGGCCTAGCTACACAGCCTGAGGCAGGCGGGGGTGACCTAGGAAGGAGAGCACGGGAAATGCGAAGCAAATTGTCACCCAGCGAGTGACACTGGTAAGGTTGTAAGTCGAGGACTTAACAGTTCACTTGAACGATGATAATCGTTCAAGCCACTCCCACCTGATCACATAGCCGGCTTACCCAGCGACATGACCATTAAGCTACACCCACAAAATAAGCCACACCCACAGTGTGTCAGTAAAAATTTTGGCTTCCCATTACTGGCTGTAGCTAATACAGACTACCAACTGACAGCAAGGAAGACACTTTTAAGCGCTATCCTGCAGCCCGCTAGCCACTGACAGGTGTTTAAATCTCCCGCCGCTAGATTAGCCAATCAGCAGCAGCTATGCAAATAATCGCTCCATATGTCCAAACGTAACACCAAGTGTCCATGTGTGTCTCTGTGCACCCACCTGTGTGCCTACATGAATGCATGCACACAATCAGTGAGGCTCCCCATCACCGGTGCTACGGAACGCTCCTGGTGACCGGCACAGGTGCGAGAGCATCTAGCAGGCGGGCGGGCACACATTAGCATGAGATTTGGCTTCTGCGCATGCACTGGAAGCCAAATCTCACATGGGCATGCACATGAGCAAGATATCAGCAATTTTCGCCAATATTTTTGCTCCCGGCACATACGCAAAAGCCAAAGCTCGCACCAATGCATGCACCCGCTGGTCAGCTCCATTTTCGCTACCGGGATGCCGTACTTCACTGTCCCAGCTGCATCTCACTACTGCACACAATCTTAGGAAAGCACTTTCTACCTTCTTTCTTTCCATTCTTCCTTCCTCCCTTTTCCTTCCTCCCTTCCTCCTTTTCCTTCCTTCCATTCTTCCTTCCTCCCTTTTCCTTCCTTCCTCCCTTTTCCTTCTTTCTTTCCTTCCTTCCTCCCTCCCTTTTCCTTCCTTCCTCCTCCCTTTACTTTCCTTCCTTCCTCCCTTTTCATTACTTCCTCTCTCCCTTTTCCTTCCTTTCTTGCTTTCCTCCCTCCCCGTCTTTTCCTTCCTCCCTTTTCCTTCCTTCCTCCTTTTTCCTTCCTTCCTTCCTTCCTTCCTCCCTTTTCCTTCCTTTCTCCCTTTTCCTCCCCTCTTTCCTTTCTCCCTTTTCCTTCCTTCCTCCCTTCCTCCCTTTTCCTTCCTTCTTCCTCCCTTTTCTTTCCTTCCTTCCTCCCTTTTCCTTCCTTCCTCCTCCCTTTTCATTCCTTCCTTCCTCCCTTTTCATTCCTTCCTCCCTCCCTTTTCCTTCATTCCTTCCTTTCCTCCCTCCCCGTCTTTTCCTTCCTCTCTTTTCCTTCCTTCCTCCTTTTTCCTTCCTTCCTCCCTTTTCCTTCCCTCTTTTTTCCCTTTTCCTTCCTTCCTCCCTTTTCCTTCCTTCCTCCTCCCTTTTATTTCCTTCCTTCCTCCCTCCCTTTTCCTTCCTTCCTTCCTTTTCTCCCTTCCTTCCTTCCTTCCTCCTTTTCCTTCCTTCCTTCCATTCTTCCTTCCTCCCTTTCCCTTCCTTTCATTCTTCCTTCCTTCCTCCCTTTTCCTTCCTTCCTTCCTTCCTTCCTCCCATCCTTTTCCTTTTTTCCTTCCTTCCTTCCGCCCTTCCTCCCTTTTCCTCCCTTCCTCCCTCCCTTTTCCTTCCTCCCCCAATGACATGCATGAATACGTGCTATGGAGAGAAAGAGGTAGGGAGACTTCCCACTTGTCGTGCTTGTTTTGATTTTCTGTGCGTAAGGCTTTCTCCCTGCAGATTGGTAACTGAGATGACATTAATCGTTGCCTCACCGATCTTCTCAATAAGCCACCCCAGCCCCAGGCCCCCGTAAGCCAGATAAACAGGAGTACGATGCTCAAGAATATCATGCCAGAATCCCATTGCTTGTTAATGTGTGGCAACATTTTGGCCTTCCCTCGAATTGATGTACCCTATTCCCACTGTAATTCGTTCAGTTCATTTAAAGGGGGCAGCGATCAATGTCCAAGGTCTTTTACACTGCTTCCTCTTTACATATACTAATAAGCAAGTCACCTAAATTATCCAAATCATTCGCGTGGAAAAGAGGGGGGGAAATGGTATGCATATGGTATGGGTTAAATTTAATCATCAGCTCATGCTATTATATCTATAAATTTGTCATAGGCAGAATATTCAGGTGCAAATTTAGAATAGGCTCCTGACAGTGCCGGCTTGAAGAGCGGAAAGTCAAACAGCTTCATTGAAAGATGTGATTTCTAATAGTGGGTCTGAATGCAAGATAATAATAGCACTCGAGTGAATTGCAAAATGTGTTTTTAGTTGGGGGGGGGGGGAAAGCCTGACACAAGTGAATATGAAGAAAATGTGCATACTGTATGGCATTAAACAAGATTGTGGTTTATATTAGACTTGTTCATAAATATTCATAACTAGCTCCTATAAATATGAATAACAAGCTTATGTGACCCCAGGACAGTTTTTAATATGTAAGTCTGGTACATCGCATTCCTGTGTCCCACTTGTTTGTCTTAGAGATTTTGTTTCTAAGAGCCTAATAGAGCCTCGGTGGTGCAGTGGTTAGAGTGCAGTACTGCAAGCTACTTCTGCTGATCATCAGCTGCCAGCAGTTTGGCAGATCGAATCTCAGTAGGTTCAAGGTTGACTCAGCCTTCCATCCTTCCAAGGTCAGTAAAATGAGGACCCAGATTGTTGGGGCAATATGTTTACTTTCTGTAAATCGCTTAGAAAGGGCTGTAAAGCACCATGAATAGAATGGAATGGAATGGAATAGAATAGAATAGAATAGAATAGTATTGGCCAAGTGTGATTGGACACGCATGGTGCATATGCTCTCAGCGTACATAAAATAAAATATACATTTGTCAAGAATCATGTGGTACCACACTTAATGATTGTCATAGGGGTCAAATAAGCAATGATGAAACAATCAATATTATTAAAAATCTTAGGATACAAGTAACAAGTTACAGTCATTCAGGCCTAAGTGGGAGGAAAAGGATGATAGGAATGATGAGAAAAACTAGTAGAACAGAAGTGCAGATTTAGTAAAAAGTCTGACAGGGAATTATTTGTTTAGTAGAGTGATGGCGTTCAGGAAAAAACTGTTCTTGCGTCTAGTTGTCTTGGTGTGCAGTGCTCTGTAGCGACGTTTTGAGGGTAGGAGTTGAAACAGTTTGTGTCCAGGATGCAAGGGGTCAGTAAATATTTTCTCCACCCTCTTTTTGACGCATGCAGTATACAGGTCCTCAATGGAAGGCAGGTTGGCAGCAATTGTTTTTTCTGCAGTTCTGATTGTCCTCTGAAGTCTGTGTCGGTCCTGTTGTGTTGCAGAACCAAACCAGAGAGTTAGAGAGGTGCAGAAGACAGACTAAATGATTCCTCTGTAGAATTGTATCAGCAGCTCCTTGGGCAGTTTGAGCTTCCTGAGCTGGCGCAGAAAGAACATTCTTTGTTGTGCTTTTTTGATGATGTTTTTGATGTTAGGTGACCATTTTAGTTCTTGAGATATGATAGAACCTAGAAATTTGAAGGTCTCTACTATTGATACTGTGTTGTCTAGTATTGTGAGAGGTGGAAGGGTGGAAGGGTTTCTCCTAAAGTCTACCACCATTTCTACGGTTTTGAGTGTGTTCAGTTCTAGATTGTTCTGGTCACACCACAAGGATAGTTGTTCAATTTCCCGTCTGTATGCGGATTCATCATTGTCTCGAATGAGTCCAATCACTGTTGTGTTGTCTGCAAACTTCAGTAGTTTAACAGATGGATCGTTTGAAATGCAGTACATGTATCTTATATGATTTTTCCTAGCTTCACCTGCTGCTTCCTGTCTGTTAGGATGCTTGTGGTCTATTTATAAGTGTGTTCAGGTACCGCTAGCTGATTTAGTTTGGTTAAGAGAAGTGGTATATAAGTCTAAATGCTATTGTTTGTAACTTCAGAAATCAACATGACTCTCCTGAAGGCCTAAGCCATAGAACATAGAATAATAGAGTTGGGATCTTGGAGGTCATCTAGTCCAATCCCCTGCTTAAGCAGGAGATCCTCTGCCATTCTCCAATGCACTTGCAAGGAGAGTCCAGGATGGGTAATTCTTCAGTCTGATTGGTCGGGACTGAGTTTAATTTAAATAATAGGCAGGTACCGCCCCCCTTAGCCCTCCAGTCTAAAAACTCAGTCGCAGTATAGGGACTCTGAGTTTGTTTCTCTTCAATAAATTTATATTTATTGTTTATTGTTAATTATATGTATTGATTCAATTTAATATTTTGTTTTTCTCTTCTTTTTCTTATCTTGCAGGTGCAGTTGGGGGAAACCTTTTTTTTCCTCAGGCAGCCCTGGATTCAAACCTCCAGTGGGTTTATCCAGGGGTCTGCAGCTCCTCCTTTCCCAACCCACGAGCTGGGCTGGCAGCCTTGTCCCCGGAGTGAGCACCCAGGGAGACTACCTCCGAGGTAGACCCTGGAAGAGAGGAAGGGGTTGACGCCTCGGGAGGGTCCGTCCCGCCCGTGGCGAATAGACCCGAGGACCAGGAGAGGAAGGTCCTCAGTGAAGAGGGGAGCGCGCCTCGCCCCCCCCCCCCTTACCATCGGCGGAGAAGCCAAATGGAAGCGCTGAAAGGCTCGACATGCCTTTATAATACAGCAGGCTCTGGCAGCAAGGAAAAGCCTCGGCGGTCGCCGTTTGCCTGCAGCGCTGGAGGAAGGGCGGGGAAGCCAGGGGAGGCTTCCCGCCCGTTTCCATGGCAACAGCCGGCGGCCATTTTTAAGGAGCCCGTAATCGAGCGGGCAGGCCAGTTACTGTCTGAAGGCATCATTGGTTGCCAGGACAACGGCCCGGCGGCCATGTTTTTTCGAGCATGCGCACAGAGCGTCTTCCTCAGCAAGGCTGTTGTTTTTCGCGCCAAGTGTCCCCTCTGCCGAGAGACGCGCAGGCGCACAACACTAACCAGCAGTTACTGCCTTAGACGCCATTACTGCTAGCGGTTAGGAGCAACGTTTCGGTTGTGGATTCCACCTTTAACAACCTTCGATTGCTGTTCTGTTGCTTGAGTGTGCAGAAGCAGACGATCCTGCTGTCTCAACTTTTTCGTGAGTTATGGCTGACCAATCTATTCCGGCTGGGGAGGAAGCCAGTGCTACCAGGCCCCCTACCCCCAAGGAAAGGCCCCAGAAACAAAAATCTTCCCAGGGGGCTGCGCTCAGGGAGGCCGAGAAGAGGATTAAAGCGCTGGAGAAACAGTTAGAATCCTCTCAGAGGTCTGGAGGCACGCTTCCGCCTGCACAACCCCCCATTTCCATCCCTCAGCCAGCCTCCCCCTTATTTGCACCAGGGGTAGCAGGCTCGGCCTCGGTGAGGGACTGGTCACCGGAAAGATACTTCCAACCCTCAACCTCTTCCAGACCAGATGTCTTCGCCTTTGGAAGACAAGCAGCGTGGCCCAGCACATCTACTGCCCCACAGCCAACGCCCCCTCAGGGTGGCCAGACTTCAGCAGCCACTTTCACCCCTACGGCTGCTGGATTGCGCACGGCACAGGATGCCTGGCAAACCATGCCTCAGGCACTGCAGGACCTGATTGTCAGCGCCTACACACAAGGGCAGGCTAGCGTGGCTCAGCAGCAGCAGGTACCGGCCGGACCTGCTCCGTCGAGATTCAGAGACCCCTGGACGGCTCCAGCCTCTCAATCCATCCTGGAGTCGGGGGAGGAGGATGAATTTTCTAGAGAAGGCTTCAGCGAGGATGAGGATGAGTTATCCGGCGATGAACAGCCACCTGAGCAACCCGCCTTACCAGGCCTGTTCAAGGCCTCACTCTTCCGGGTTCTCCTGAACAAAGCCAGGATCACCATTGACCAGGCTGGTGAGGGAGGTCAAGGGGCTGCTTCTGCTCTAGATCAGCCTACGAGTGGTCTCTTTGTATTTCCAAAACAGGAGACTGTTAATGTACCATCCTCCCATCTTTTTCTAGAGACTGTACAACGCCCATGGGAAAACCCAGCGACGGGTCAGGGCCCGTCTAACCTGGACAGACGTTTCTACACCTTTGACCAGCACATGGAGGACCTCCTGGAGCTGCCTATAGTGGACAAGCCGGTAACCGGCCTAGTCTCAAATGCCCTAGTCCCTTCAGAATCCCAGGAGGGACTAAAAGCGGAAGACAAAAGGGCGGACAATGTGGTTCGCAGGGCTCACCAGATGTCAGCTTGGGCCGTAAGAGCCGCCTCGGCGGCATCATTCTTTAATAGAGCTACGCTCCTCTGGATAAAGGACATTCAGTCCAGAGTCGATCCGCAGGATGCGAGACTGCGCCAAGACTTAAACAAACTGTTAGCGGCCACTGAATTTTCGGCGGACGCAACAGTCAATGCCGCCAAATTCTCATCAAGGGCAATGGCCGCGTCGGTCGCCTCCCGCAGACTCATCTGGCTAAGGAATTGGCAGGCCGACGTGAAGTCAAAATGGGCCCTAGCTTCTTCACCGTTTAAGGGCAAGAAGCTCTTCGGAGACATCTTGGACGATGTGCTAGTGGAGGATAGGGATAAGAAGAAGATTATGCCCAACTCCAGTAAGAAGCAAGGACGGCGTTTTACACCTTACCAACGGCGGCAGTCCTTTCGGAATGATTCCACCTCGACCAACAACCAAGGGTCGAGGCCCTACTTTCAGGGATCCTTCGGTCAGGGTTCCTTTCGCACGGACAGGAACCCACAATTTGATCGCTCCAGGTCCTACCAGGGCCGCCGTCCCTTTAGAGGTTCAGGCAGAGGGTTCAGGAAGACCAAGTGACTCTCTTCCGGACATCCCTTTAGGCGGCAGACTAACCCATTTCTCCGACGTCTGGACCAACACCTCATCAGATCCATGGGCGACTTCAACAGTTTCACAAGGCCTACAGATCGAATTTCTTTGCCCTCCACCTTGTCGCTACCTACCTTGTCGCGCCCCCTTGGAGATGTCCAAGAAGAGGCTCCTATATCAGGAGGTATCTCACCTACTGGAGATAGGTGCCATCGAGGAGGTCCCTATACCCCAGCGGGGTTTGGGATTCTACTCAGCGGTCTTCTTGGTACCAAAATCGTCAGGAGGGGCACGCCTCATTCTGAACCTGCGGAGACTGAACCTCTATGTAAAGTACAGGAGGTTCAGAATGCATTCTCTGCGTTCCATCCTGGCAGCTATCAGACAGGGGGACTACATGACGTCCATAGACCTACAAGAGGCCTACCTTCACGTCCCCATCCTTCCGTCTCACCGACAATATCTGCGCTTCAGCCTGGATGGAGCCCATTTTCAATACAGGGCCATGCCCTTCGGGCTTTCATCGGCCCCAAGATCCTTCACGAAGCTGCTGGACGTTCTCACGGCAGGCCTCAGGCAGAAATCGGTGCGCCTAATGGCCTATCTGGACGATATCGTGATCCTGTCCAGATCACGAGACCTTGCGCTTCAGGACCTGCATCTCACGATCCAGACACTTCAGGACCACGGCTTTTCGATCAACTTCGAAAAAAGCCACTTGACTCCCACAACACGGCTGGCCCACCTGGGTACCAGTATAGACTCCAGGAGGGGTCTTGTTTTCCTGTCCCAGGAGAGGCAGTCCACTATCAGAGAGCTCGTCCGGAGCTTGGCGACACAGCAGTTCCCCAGACTCTCGTCGCTGTCCAAGCTTCTAGGTACACTGGTGTCCTGTATCGACATCATTCCATGGGCCAGGTACCACCTACGCCCTCTCCAGTGGTTCCTCCTACCATACCAAAGGAGAAAGACCAGCCATTCCCACCTTCAGGTGCACCTCGACCCGGCAGTTCGACGGTCCTTACGGTGGTGGATTTCCCCAGCTCTCACAAAAGGATCACTCTTCCTAGACAAGCATTTTCTGACAATGACGACAGACGCCAGCCTGACGGGATGGGGAGCCCATCTTTCCTCCAATTTGGCCCAGGGCCTTTGGGACCCATCCGACCTGAGAGAAGTCAACATCAACTTCTTGGAGTTAAAGGCAGTTTCCCTGGCTCTCCTCAGCTTCGCGAACCTGGTAACGGGCCACCATGTCCTGGTTCGAACCGACAATGTCTCTACCCGGTCTCACATCAACAGACAAGGGGGGACTCGGTCTCGACGACTGATGAGGGAGTCAGAGTCCCTGTTCAGATGGGCAGAGGCAAATCTGGCTTCCCTGTCAGCGGAGCACATCTCAGGCGTAGAGAATGTGTGCGCGGACTGGCTGAGCCGGGAGACATTGGATCCAGGGGAGTGGCAGCTGGATCCAGCAATTTTTCAGATCATCACTCGAAAGTTTGGGATGCCAATCCTGGACCTGTTTGCTACCCGAAGCAACTCCCACCTCCCACGTTTCTTCTCCCGCTTCCCGACCCCGGGAGCGGAAGGAGTGGACGCCCTTCGGATACGGTGGCCGCCAGGACTTCTATATGCATTTCCCCCGATCTCCATCATCCCCAGGGTCATGCGAAAGATCCTGGAGCAACGAGCGGAGGTACTGCTGCTGGCTCCATACTGGCCGCGTCGCCTTTGGTTTGCAGACTTGATGCAACTGTCAGTGTCACCCCCCTGGAGGATTCCAGATCACCTGATTTCCCTCTCCCAGGGCTCGATCTCCCATCCAGAGCCACAGTGGTGGCAGCTGGCCGTATGGAAATTGAGCGGCAACATCTAAGACAACATCTCTTACCAGAGGCAGTTATTGATACAATCCAGGCGGCGCGCAGGCCTTCGACAAGAAGAATATACCAGGCTACCTGGGTTTCCTTCTCCAGGTTCTGTGAGGAGCGGGAGGTAGATCCACAAAAGGCCTCCCCTCCCCTGGTCCTCAGTTTTCTTCAGGCGGGCCTTGAAAAAGGTCTTGCTCCAAACACCTTACGCCGTCATGTGGCCGCCTTATCCACCATCATAGGAGGGGGCAACTCCCGCCCTCTGACCAGACACCCCTGGATCAGGGACTTTTTGAAAGGGGCAGCTAACATCAGACCACCACCGATCCATCGGTTCCCTTCTTGGGATTTATCCTTGGTGCTCCACGCCTTAACGGGACCTCCATTTGAACCCTTTCGACACATACCTCTCAGAATGTTAACCCTCAAGACGGCCCTTCTGGTCGCAATCACATCCGCCAGGAGGGTCTCTGAGATTGCAGCGTTCTCAATCAGGGAGGATCTTTGCATTTTTCACACGGACAGGGTGGTCTTAAGACTTGACCCAGCCTTTCTACCAAAGATTAACTCTGCTTTCCACAGGGCACAGGAGGTAGTCCTCCCAGACTTCTGTACCCACGGGACTCACCCCTCGGAGCTTAGGTGGCATAAGCTCGATGTGAGACGAGCTCTGAAAATTTACATTCGCAGGACTCAGGGATTCAGAGCTTCGGAGGCTTTATTCGTGTCCTTTGCAACCAGGACGTTGGGCACTAAAGTCTCCCCTAGGACAATCAGCCGCTGGCTTTGTGATTGCATTAGAGAGGCTTACCGGACTAAAGGATCCCCTGTGCCTCAGGGACTCACGGGACATTCCACTCGTAGTACGGCCACTTCAGCAGCCTGGAGCACCCAGGCTTCACTAGAGGACATTTGCAGGGCGGCCACTTGGGCGGCGCCGTCCTCATTTATCAGACACTATCGAATTGACTCTTTCGCTTCTGCGGAAGCAGCGTTTGGGAGGAGGGTACTACAGCGGGTGTGTTCCTTCTCAGAGCCCCCGGTCCGACCTTCTCCCTCCCTTGGTTAATATCTTGGGTATATCCCATCCTGGACTCTCCTTGCAAGTGCATTGGAGAAGGACCGTTGAAACTTACCTGAACGGTCTTCTCGATGCACTGCAAGGAGAGTCCAGACCCACCCAAAAGGGGGACCAGGGACTCTTTCTGACAAGGGTATACCTTTGAGAGTTGGGTTTTTTTCCAGTTACCTTGAATGTTGAATAAATTTGTGTTAGCTATACTGCTCCTTCGTTTCCTTTAGACTGGAGGGCTAAGGGGGGCGGTACCTGCCTATTATTTAAATTAAACTCAGTCCCGACCAATCAGACTGAAGAATTACCCATCCTGGACTCTCCTTGCAGTGCATCGAGAAGACCGTTCAGGTAAGTTTCAACGGTCCTTTCAGATAGTTGATCAATTTCTTCTTAAAAACCATCAGCCATGGAACTTTTGAAGGCAAGTCATCCCATTAGTTAATTGCTATCAATTAGAATTAAGCTGGAAGTGACTTTGAAGTTCTTCTAATCCAAAGTGAGCCTATTTAGGTGCTGTACTTTAGGGAAAAAGCAACAGTACAATGTTGTTATTATGGAAAGGTGGGCTAAGCACCAAAATGCTTATAAATTCATATCTTAACCAAAAAGTATATAAATTGTACCCTGAAACTGTAACTATAAATTAATTGTAATTCCCATGGCATGTAAGAAGCAGTTAATATATTAGCAATAGCATTTAGACTTATACAGTAGTCCCTCGCTATACCGCGCTTCACCTACTGCGGCTTCACTTCATCGCAGGTTTTCAAGAAATATTAATGAGAAAAATCATTCGCGGATCTTCGCTGGTTCGCGGGTTTCTGAGGAAGTCGATCGGCAGATTTAAACAGCCCGCGGAACTCGATCGGCACGTTTTTTAAAAAAAATATATCTAAAACTGTAAATACTGTATCTAAAATAAATACTGTGTGGGAAGGGTTTATAAACACTTAAAACAATGAAAACTTACCAAACAATTACAATATAAATATTTAAATAAGTACTATCAGTCGATAAATTCCCCATCGCGGATTTCACCTATCGTGGCCGGGTCTGGAACGTAACACCAGTGATAGGTGAGGTCTTACTGTATACCACTTCATAGTGCTTTTACAGCCCTCTCTAAGCGGTTTACAGAACCAGCCTATTGCCCCAAACAATCTGGGTCCTCATTTTACCCACCTCAGAAGGATGGAAGCCTGAGTCAACCTTGAGCCGGTGGTGAGATTTGAACTGCTGAAATACAGCTAGCAGTTAGCTGAAGTAGCCTGCAGTACTACACTCTAACCACTGTGCCACCCCAGCTCTTATTAAATCAATATTAAACAATTTTGGGTGTTTTTGTGCCTACACCTTTTGTTATCTGCTACATGCAACCTCTTATTTCAGCCTCTTCCTCTAAGATAAGGGTGTCAAACTCATGTTGTCACAGCAGTGTCATGTATAACAACTCCCCCCCCTTGCTAAACTGTGTGTAGGCGTGGCCAGCGCACAATGTATCCAGCCTGTGGGCCACAACTTTAACAGCCCTGCTCTAAGACAATGTTTTTCGACTTCAACCTTTTTAAGATCTGTGGACTTCATCTCTCAGAATTCCCATACAGGTAGTCCTTGACTTACAACAGTTTGCTAAGTGACGGTTCAAAGTTACAGCCACAGCTGAAAAGAAGTGACTTATGGCCATTTTTCACACGTGTAACCATCGCAGTATCCCCGTGGTCATGTGATTTACATTCATATGATGCTTGACAAACTGGTTCATATTTATGACTTATTCATATTGGATTGGGCGGCATAGAAGTCAAATTTATTTATTGATTGATTTGATTTGATTTGTATGCCAACCCTCTCTGTGGACGCAGGGCAGCTCACAACAAACAAGGAATACACAATAAAACAATTTGATCCAATTAATAATAATTTTAAAAAACTTAAAAACATCCTAAAAATTAAAAGATTCAGTTCACATTCATTCAATCAACAGTTTATTCTAAACACATTCGTTGGTCGGGGGGGGAGATGTAATGACCCCAGGCCTGGGAGCAAAGATGAGTCTTCAATTTTTTTCGGAAGGCAAGGAGGGTGGGGGCGGTGCGAATCTCTGGCGGGGGGGGGAGCTGGTTCAAGAGGGCCAGGGCCCCCACAGAGAAGGCTCTTCCCCTAGGCCCCACCAGCCGACATTGTCTGGTTGACGGGACCCTGAGAAGGCCAACTCTGTGGGACCTCACCGGACGCTGGGATTCGTGCAGCAGAAGGCGGTCTTGGAGATAATGAATGAATGAATGAATGAATGAATAAATAAATAGTTAAGTAACGCATTTCTCACTTAACTGTTTGTTTATTTATTTATTTATTTATTCACTTAACAACATAAATTTTGGGCTCAATTGTGATAAAAAGTCGAGGATTAACTGTGCATCTTAAAATTTGAGAATCATTGCTCTCAGACAGAGACGGCAAAGTTCCCTTCCTGTAATGGCTGCCGTGTATTGCGGATAAGTGCCCAGTGGCTGCCTAACATTGCTCAGCAGAGCTAAAGCCAAATGTGAGGGAAGGGCCCACAGGATCTGGTTGCCGAAGTATGAGGGCTTTAACCTCACCTCTCTCCCACATTAATCCTGACTGAATGTGGAGGGGAGCCAAGGGCGGGCTACAGCGAAAATGGAGCTCCACTCCAGGGCACCCAATTTGCATGAAAAATGTTATAAGAAAATGCATAAGCCACGCCCACAGAGTGTGGTAGTAAACATTTTGGTAGCCCTTCACTGAGGGGAGCCCAAGTTCGTCGTTGTGAATAACCCCCTGAATATATTTATATGCATTTGTCCATGAATATTTCTGTCCTCATTCTATCCTGGTACTATGTTCATCAATCATCTCCATTCACTTGCATGACTGCCAGCCTGTCAAAATGGTATATTCAGCCCAGCTTTTCTTAGGTTTCAGAATAGAGTAATATGATTTGTAGGGCATGAGGGAGGGGGGGTGTAATAAAGATGACCAATAAAAACGGAATGACCGGCTTTATTTATCCCAAAAAGGATGACACTGGTCACATACTGCCTCCTGGTGGCCAATGTAGTTGGAAATATCACAATATTTTATTTTTTTACTTAATCGACTTAAGTTAACACCATTCATTAGGGCAGGGGTAGGCAAAGTTGGTTCTTCTCTGACAGTGTTTCCCAACCTTGGCAACTTGAATATATTTGGACTTCAACTCCCAGAATTCCCCAGCCAGCAAATGCTGGCTGGGGAATTCTGGGAATTGAAGTCCAGATATCTTCAAGTTGCCAAGGTTAGGAAACACTGTTCTATGACATGTGGACTTCAACTCCCAGAATTCCTGAGCTAGCATTATTGGCTCAGGAATTCTGGGAGTTGAAGTCCACAAGTCATAGAAGAGCCAATTTTGCCTACCCCTGCATTAGGGATTGTTCAAAGTTATTTACAATGCTGAAAAAAAGCGATTCACAGTGGATCCTTGCACTTATGACTGTTGCACCATCGCTGTAGCTACGGGATCAAAATAAGGGTGCTTTGCCACAAGCAAACGGGTATGCAGTGGTTAAGCAATGGCAGATTCTCGATTCCACCACTACATGCACACACAAATTCGGCCATTTGTTTTGCTTCTGTGCATGGGCAGAATAAAAAAAACATCGAAATCTCACACCCAAGCGCATCCCCTCACAAGATTTTGCTCCTTAGGTTCTGCAGAAGCAAAATCTGTGCGCCTGCAGCAAAAGCAAAGCTGTGCACCCAGCTCAATTTTTGCTACCAATACGCCATCTTTATCGGTACCGGTAGCCACCCGATACTGTTGTTAATTGAATCACAGGGTCGGTAAATCCAGCTTCTCCCATTGGCTTTGCTTGGAAGAAGCCGCCTGGGAAAATCATAAAGTTTATCTTAATTTCTTGTCCATTAAGCAACAGAAAGGCTGGCTGGATTGGCTGGATAATACATTAGTTGGCCTTACTATCACCCTTATATGAACCCTAAAGAAAACATAAGACTATGTATTAGGGGTGGCTTCCATCTACCTTCCTTACCGGTTCTCATTGCGACAGAAGTGCGCGTTTTGCACTAGCATGTTCACTTCCCATCACATTGTGGAAAACACCCAAAACGACCCTTTGAGCAAGGGTTTTTTGCAAACCGTGGTGACCGGAGGACTGGTTCCAGAGTGTGGGTCACCGGTCATCGCTGCCAGTTCGGTGAGCAGCAGTAAATTTCTGCTACCGGTTCTAAAGAACCCATCCAACCAGCAGCAATCCATCACTGCTATATATATCTGATAACTCCTTACACACAAACGGGTGAAATTAATACGAACTTAATACAAACCGCTCCAAACTTGACTGTAAAAAATATGATTTCAACAATCGAGTTATCGAAGCGTGGAACTCATTACTGGACTCAATTGTGTCAACCCCTAATCCTCAACACTTCTCCCTTAGACTCTCCACGATTGACCTCTCCAGGTTTCTAAGAGGCCAGTAAGGGGCATACATAAGTGCACTGGTGTGCCTTTCGTCCCCTGTCCAATTGTCTTTCCTTTCTTTCACCTATCTTATATATTCTCTTCCTTTCTTATATCCTCTCCTCTAAGTTCACTTTTACCCTCTTTTATATTGTCACATGTCTATTTTTCTTCCTATGTATTTGTGTATTGGACAAATGAATAAATGAATGAATAAATGAATGAATGAATGAATAAACAAACAAACAAACAAACAAATAAATAAAATGCTCCCAGTTTGGGCATGCCGGCCAGTGGTCGGAGAGCTGGTAGCAACGGCAGGACAAGGTTTTGCCCCCCCACTCGGCCGCCGCCATTTGGGTTCTTTTACCCTCTGTACATGTGCAGAGTGCTCCGGCAGGCACACCCAAATGGGAGCATTTCACCCCTGCACAGAAGTAAACAATTGACGTACTATCTCCCAGCTGTCGATAAAATAAATGAACAAGAAGAATGGACTCTATATTGCTACTGTGCTGCCAGTGGTTATGTGATCAATCGAGACCTGAAACACAGATTTGAAAATATTACATGGAATATATATTATTAATGATCGCCAATAACAGTCACAAAACCAACTAACCATACCACCACAACTGCAATCTGTATTACAAATGCAATTCTCCATAGTAAGAAACACCCTCCCCCACACACACACATTACCATGATTTCTAGAATATATTCTATTTTTAAGTAAGATTTACCTTGCTTAGGTTTTTTTTTCTAAGGTCACCCATGGTCATTAGGTGTTGCCATCTGCTGTTATGACCTCCAAAATATAACTTTTTGTTAACATAAAGGACAACATGAAATTGAAGCAACATTAATAGTGCTGATTTTTCCAAACTGGAGAAAATACAAGATGATTTACCAAAAAATGTGTGTGTGTGGGGGAATAGTTGGAATAAAAGTAGTTGTTTTTAAAAGCAATCCATTTTTCTTCTGTTTTAGCAATGAATATAGAAATAATATGCCACAAGTAGTCTAACCTCATTTAGTTCAATTATATTGTGATTTAATTTGATATTGGACCTAATCTGGAGAATTCAAGTTACCTCACTTCCAAATAGTGAAGAAATGAATGAATGAATGAATGAATGAATGAATATATTTAATGCAAATGGTGGCTAATAGTAAACATTAATATGTAGCTTCATTTTGAAAATCCCACTGGAAATAATTAAATGAATGTTACAGAACCAGAACTGTAAGTCAATAAAACTGTCTGCTAATGGCTAACCAAAGAATGAAAGTGAAAAATGCATTTTAAAAACGTATCCTTTTCTCTCCCCTGAGCAAAACCCATCCAGAAAAATACATCCTCATTGTGCTTAATAGTAGGAAATAAAAAAAGAGCAATTGAATATTTCCAGGGTATATTTGGAAAGAAGTTATTGATTGATTAAAATATAGATGGATGACATAACTTAATTAAATTGATTGGGATTGATTAAACACGTGTGATTAATAAGGGACAAAGATAAATGATCTCTCGTTCTTGGCTCTTAGCCGTTTTCTCTTCAACCCGGACAATGTTTACTTAACATAAGAATGACTTCCATCATTCTGCATTCCATGCCAAACAACTTCTACCCGTCTCCACCTCCTTCACCTTCATGCTCCGAGGGTGATTGATTTAGATGGTTGTATAAATACCATGTTCATGTTTTAGCCCTAGCTGCAAAAGCCTGATAAACAAGTTATAACATAATCGAATGAACAATGCGGCTGAGCTTGTTTGGAGACCAGGATATCTTGTGAAAGGTAAAGAATGATCACTAATGTGACTGCATTACTTGAAGCTGCAACACTCCGCAGTCTGCATTGGTTGCCAATCAGTTTCCGGTCACAATTCAAAGTATTGGTTATGACCTATAAAGCCCTTCATGGCACCGGACCAGATTACCTCAGGGACCGCCTTCTGCTGCACGAATCCCAGCGACCAGTTAGGTCCCACAGAGTGGATCTTCTCCGGGTCCCGTCAACTAAGCAATGTCACCTGGCGGGACCCAGGGGAAGAGCCTTCTCTGTGGTGGCCCCGGCCCTCTGGAACCAACTCCCCCCAGAGATTAGAACTGCCCCTAACCTCCTTGCCTTTCGTAAACAACTTAAAACCCACCTCTGCCGCCAGGCATGGGGGAATTGAGATCCTCTTTCCCCCTAGGCCTTTACAATTCTATGCATGGTATGTATGTATGCATGTTTGGTTTTTATATTAATGGATTTTTAATAATTTGTAACACCAAATTACTACTGTGCACTGTTTTATTGTCGCTGTTAGGCGCCCCGAGTCTCCGGAGAGGGGCGGCATACAAATAAAATAAATAAATAAATAAATAAATAAATAAATAAATAAATAAATAAATAATAAATAAACAAAGAAAGAAAGAAAGAAAGAAAGAAAGAAACAAACAAACAAACAAACAAACAAACAATTGTGGAAGTAGGATCAGGAGAAAGAAGAAGGCAAAAAAGACAACTAGATCAGTGATGGTGAACTGTTTTCTTCTTGTGTGTCAAAAATGGATACACAACCTCACACACTTGCCACATTATGCATGCCCCCCTCCATTGGGACATTTTTCACCCTCAAGCTTCCCTGAAGCTTCCGGAGTGCAAAAAATGGCACAATGGGAAAACCAGAGGTTTGGGAATGTGGACTTCTGATTTGCCTGTTGGCCATTTTTCGCACCCCAAAGGCTTCAGGAGGCTTCCTGAAGCCTGGGGAGGGTGAAAACAGCCTTCCCCTAAGCCAGTGATGGTGAACCTTTTTTCCTTGGGTGCCAAAAGCACGGGTGCGCATGCTATCGCGCATGCATGAGTGCCCACACCCATAATTCAATGCCTGGGGATAGTGAAAATGGCCTACCCTGCCCCCTTGGAGGCTCTCTAGATGCCTGAAACAACCATTGCCCAAATTCTGGTGGGCCTGATAGGCCCATTTTTCACCATCCCCAGGCTCCAGAGGCAAAAATGCCGTCCCCCATTCTTCCGGAGACTCTGTGGGAGCTGAAAATGCCCTCCCAGAGTCTCCAAGTGAACCGAAAATGAGCTGGCCGGCATGCACATGCACATTGGAGCTGAGCTAGGGTAATGGCTCGTGTGCCAGCAGGTATGGCTCTGCGTGCCACCTGTGGCACCCGTGCTATAGATTCACCATCACTGCCCTAGGCCAAAAATCAGCTGGCCAGTGTGTGCATGCATGCTGGAGCTGACATAGGTTAGCACCTCATGTGCCCTTAGATATGACTCTGTGTATCACCTGTGGCATGCGTGCCATAGGTTTACCATCATGGTCCTAGATGGACCTTCCATTTCTCTACAAAAGGCTCTTGGCTGGAGCCAAGAGAAACATGGCACCTTACACCACCATATAGACCAGTGATGGCGAACCTTTTTTCCCATGGGTGTCGAAAGAACGTGAGCATGTGCTATCACGCACGTGCGAGTGCTCACACCCATAAATCAATCCATGGCTAGGGCGAAAGTAGCTTCCCCTGCCCCTTGGAAGCCTTCTGGAGGCCAGAAACGGCCTGTTTCCCAACTTCTGGTGGGCCTAATAGGTTTGTGTTTTGCCCTTCCCAGGCTCCAAAGGCTTCTCTGGAGCCAAGGGAGGGTGAAAGTGCCCTCTCCCATCCCCCCCAAAGGCTCTCTGGGAGATAAAAACACCCTCTCAGAGACTCTGTGGAAGCCAAAAGTCAGCTGGCTGGCACACACATGCACGTTGGAGCTGAGCTAGGGCAACGGTTTGCGTGCCAGCAGATATGGCTCTGTGTGCCACCTGTGGCACCCGTGCCATAGGTTCACCATCAGTGATATAGACCAACTGAAATAGTAATTGAATTGTACTTCAATTTTATTTTAATTCTACCGCACGAATCTCAGCGACCGATAAGGTCCCACAGAGTTGGCCTTCTCCGGGTCCCGTCAACTAAACAATGTCGTTTGGCGGGCCCCAGGGGAAGAGCCTTCTCTGTGGTGGCCCCAGCCCTCTGGAACCAACTTCCCCCAGAGATTAGAATTGCCCCCACCCTCCCTGTCTTTCGTAAACTACTCAAGACTCATTTATGCCACCAGGCATGGGGGAGTTAAGATATTCCTTCCCCCTAGACCATTACAAGTTATGCATGGTATGTTTGTGTGTATGTTTGGTTTTATAATAAGGGTTTTTAGTTGTTTTATTGATTGGATTGTTACATGCTGTTTTTATCATTGTTGTTAGCCGCCCCGAGTCTGCAGAGAGGGCAGCATATAAATCCAATAAATAAATAAATAAAATAAATAAAGAGTTTCCTCCATCAGGCAACGGGCTTTCTTGGGGGTTACAAGGTAAACCTCAGGGGCCATTTAATTCTGCCTTCCATCCCCTGGACATCTGTAGCTTCAAGCACCTCTATTGTTTGTCAGATGGTACAAACACCTGTCCTATACTCCAATACCTACTGTATATTAATACTATGTCACACGGGCATTCTTTGTGTCTTTCCATTGGCTTTCTCCTTCAAATAATCTGATTTTTGTAAAACTGCAATCTAGGCATCGTTTACTATATGAGCAAGAGCTGTTGGTGGTCTAGCGGTTCATACTGTTTCTTTCAGCAGCTGCCAGTACATGTGGTTTATGATATCTGTGTTAGCACTTCGGATTTCATGGGTTTCTGCCAATAATAATTTTAAAACATACTGTTTGGACACAGCTACGCCTGCTGGGATTGTATAAGCTGTTGTGTGAGAAGTAAATATTCCCTGGAGCAGATGTAGATATTTTTTGTAAAGGCCAAATAACACTTGTGGGGTTTTTTTAAAAAAAAAGATTCTAAAGAATAGTTCAAAACGCTTTATTTAGAAGGTTCACCTATCCAATCCTGTCTAGAAACTTACAACTGCAGGGGTTTAATACAACAAAAGTGAATTATACATTATCTGCGAAGGTAAAATAATGCAGCTGTTCTTGGAAGCTGAGCAGAATCAGTCTTGCTTAATTCTTGGATGGGAGATTATCAGAGCAAGCCAAGGTGATAGGATAAACTAAGGCAACAGCAAACCATTTCTGTCCCGTTGCTAAGAAAACTATGTGGATAGTGTCTCCAGGAATCAAGCTCAATATGGAGATTTTATTTTCCCCAGGTTGTTTGTATGCCTGTCCTAGGACTCAGAGGCACAATCAATTGTGCCTAATTGCTTTAACCCAGAGGCGGGCTGCTAAGGTGGGACAGTGACGTGCGCTCCCCCCAGTGGCTCTGAGTGCTAGCGGAGTTCAGTGCAATTCTGCTACAGCACCTGGGCAGGTAGTGAAGTTGCACACAACCTCCCAGAGCTTCTGTGCAAGCCAAAAATCAGCTGGCTGGCACACACATGCATATTGGAGCTGAGCTAGGACAACAGCTCGTGTGCCAGCAGATATGGCTCCGCATGCCACCTGTGGCACAATAATAATAATAATAATAATAATAATAATTTATTAGATTTGTATGCCGCCCCTCTCCAAAGACTCAGGGCGACTCACAACAACGATAAAAAAAATATTATAATGGCAGAAATCTAATATTAAAAAACTAAAAACCCTATCATAATTAAAAACTAAACAGCACATACATACCAAACATAAATTATAATAAGCCTGGGGGAAAGATGTCTCAAATTCCCCATGCCTGGCGGTATAGGTGGGTCTTAAGTAGTTTACAGAAGACAAGGAGGGTGGGAGCAGTTCTAATCTCCGGGGGGAGTTGATTCCAGAGGGCCGGGGCTGCCACAGAGAAGGCTCTTCCCCTGGGGCCTGCCAGACGACATTGTTTAGTCGACGGGACCCGGAGAAGGACAACTCTGTGGGACCTTATCGGCCACTGGGATTTGTGCGGTAGCAGGCGGTTCCAGAGGTACTCTGGTCCAATGCCATGTAGGGCTTTAAAGGTCATGACCAACACTTTGAATTGTGACTGGAAACTGATCGGCAGCCAATGCAGGCCACGGAGTGTTGTAGATACGTGGGCGAATCTGGGAAGCCCCACGATGGCTCTCGCGGTCGCGTTCTGCACGATCTGGAGTTTCCATGCCATAGGTTCGCCATCATTGATCTTAAATCTCCCACAGCACTATGAGCTACCACACCCTGAAGTCTAAAGCACTCACCAGATTTGCAACAATTATCAACTTGCAAAACTTTGGACGTTTGCTATTCTATTTATATATTGCGTAGGCTACCGAATCATCTGTACAGTAACACTTGGGATCACACTCAAAGCTAATACGCCAAGCTTTTAATCATTAACCTATTGAACTATTTACCACTCTTCGTACTGAATGCAATTAAAGACATGGTGGAGGTTACAGTGCTGCTTCTATATTTGAGCTCAGGAGACAAGGGGTTGAACTCTGTCTTAGCTCTGATCTCTGACTTAGATGTGTAGCTTATCTAGGGAGAAATAAAGTGAATGTATAATGTGTTTGTATGAATGGATATGTGTGTATTTTAATAGGGTTGTTTTTAGTTTTTAAATGTAACTTTTTAAAATGGAACTTTTAATTCAAACTAACTGTATCTCGATGTATGCTATTTTTTAAATATGTTGCAAGCCGCCCCGAGTCCTTGGAGAGGGGTGGCATATAAATATAATAATAATAAAAAATATAATAATAATAATAATAATAATGATAATAATAATAATAATAATAATAATAATAATAATAATAATAATTGATGCTGTGGCACAGATGATCCCCTGGAACTTGTGCCAGAACTACCATTTCCCAGTGGCAAAGAACTGGTGGGATCATAAGCCCAAAAAAGTGGTCGAAAATGAGCAAGCAAAACTACTGGTGTAGGATCAAAACTACTAAGGTGTTGGATCAAGGTGGTGCCGTGGATATTGCCTATCTGGACTTCAGCAAAGCCTTTGATACGGTTCCACATAAAGAGCTGATAGATAAATTAGTGAAGATTGGACTTAATCCCTGGATAGTTCAGTGGATTTCAAGCTGGCTGAAGCATAGACATCAGAGAGTTATTGTTAATGGCGAGTATTCTGAGCAGAGACAGGTTACAAGCGGTGTGCCACAAGGGTCTGTTCTGGGTCCTATTCTTTTTAATATGTTTGTGAGTGACATAGGGGAAGGTTTGGTAGGGAAGGTTTGCCTATTTGCCAATGACTCTAAAGTGTGCAATAGGGTTGATATTCCTGGAGGGGTCTGTAATATGGTAAATGATTTAGCTTTACTAGATGAATGGTCAAAGCAATGGAAACTGCAGTTTAATGTTTCCAAATGTAAAATAATGCACTTGGGGAAAAGGAATCCTCAATCTGAGTATTGCATTTGCAGTTCTGTGTTAGCAAAAACTTCAGAAGATAAGGATTTAGGGGTAGTGATTTCTGACAGTCTCAAAATGGGTGAGCAGTGTGGTCGGGCAGTAGGAAAAGCAAGTAGGATGCTTGGCTGCATAGCTAGAGGTATAACAAGCAGGAAGAGGGAGATTGTGATCCCCTTATATAGAGTGCTGGTGAGACCACATTTGGAGTACTGTGTTCAGTTCTGGAGACCTCACCTACAAAAAGATATTGACAAAATTGAACGGGTCCAAAGACGGGCTACAAGAATGGTGGAAGGTCTTAAGCATAAAACGTATCAGGAAAGACTTAATGAACTCAATCTGTATAGTCTGGAGGACAGAAGGAAAAGGGGGGACATGATCGAAACATTTAAATATGTTAAAGGGTTAAATAAGGTTCAGGAGGGAAGTGTTTTTAACAGGAAAGTGAACACAAGAACAAGGGGACACAATCTGAAGTTAGTTGGGGGAATGATCAAAGGCAACATGAGAAAATATTATTTTTTTGAAAAAGTAGTAGATCCTTGGAACAAACTTCCAGCAGACGTGGTTGGTAAATCCACAGTAACTGAATTTAAACATGCCTGGGATAAACATATATCCATTGTAAGATAAAATACAGGAAATAGTATAAGGGCAGACTAGATGGACCATGAGGTCTTTTTCAGCCGTCAGTCTTCTATGTTTCTATGTTTCTACTGCGGGACTTCCGACTTCCGACTGACCGAATTCTGAAGCATAACACACCAGACATCCTGATTGTGGAGAAAAAGAAAATATGGATCATCGACATCGCAATCCCAGGGGACAGCAGAATTGAGGAGAAGCAGCTAGAGAAATTAGTGAAATACGAAGATCTAAAAATCGAGCTGCAACGACTCTGGTGTAAGCCCATGAAAGTGGTCCCAGTGGTACTTGGCACGCTGGGCACAGTGCCAAAGGATCTCAGCGGACATTTGAAAACCATCAGAATTGACAAAATCTCCATCTGTCAATTGCAAAAGGCTGCTTTACTGGGATCGGCACACATAATTTGCCGCTATATCACGCCGTCCTAGGTGCTTGGGAAGCACCCGACTGGTGATGAAATACGAAATCCAGCATAGTGATCTTGTTTGCTGTGTTGTACTGACATAATAATAATAATAATAATAATAATAATAATAATAATAATAATAAAAAAACAAAAACAACAACAACAGCAACAACTATGTGTGTGTGTGTGTGTGTGTGTGTGTGTGTGTGTATGTATATTTATAGAGAGAGCGTGATGGCTGTTCTGGAAAAAGAATGTCGTGATTGATTTTTAATGTAATTTATAGGAGGGGAAGGGCAGGTCTTCTTTAGTGGAGAAAAGACCACTATGTGATCACAGCTGAGATTCACAAAATTTCCCTACCGGTTCGCCCATGTAGGTGCACATGGGTGCATGTTTGCTTCAATTGTGTGCATGCACAAGGCCTTCTGTGAATGCACGCAGCCTTCCATGCACGCAGCCTTCCATTTTCGTGCATGCTTGCATGCATGCACGAGGCTTCAAAATATGGCAAAATAGGATGGCATAGCACTGGGTCGGGTCGCTATTACCGGTTTGCCCAAGCTGGTCTGAATTGGCTGAATACCATTTCTATAATGTGATGGAAAATAATTGTGAAATACAGGAACTCATAGCTGGGACTACACCACACATCTTCAATATAACCTACTATTGTTATTCAGTCATGTAGTGTTTATAATATAGGGGTTTTTTTTAGGAGGGGCAAATGATGTAAAGATAAGGTGGAAGCAGTACAATAAGTAGAAACTGAAGGATGTGGCAAATGGCACCTGTCATCTTGTCATTCATTCAGCTACTTATGGGAAGTTGGCTCCAAAAGAAAACACCAGGAGACTTGGTACGGATGTTTTTTTACAGGCAAAACCCATCAGGTTCAGTAGACCAAATGCTATAATAATAATAATAATAATAATAATAATAATAATAATAATAATAATAATAATAATATCTAAAAATCGAGCTGCAATGACTCTGGCATAAGCCAGTGAAAGTGGTCCCAGTGGTACTTGGCACGCTGGGCACAGTGCCAAAGGATCTCAGTGGACATTTGAAAACCATCGGAATTGACAAAATCTCCATTTGTCAATTGCAAAAGGCCGCCTTACTGGGATCGGCAAACATAATTCGCCGCTACATCACGCAGTCCTAGGTGCTTGGTAAGCGCCCAACTGGTGATGAAATACGAAATCCAGCATAGTGATCTCGTTTGCTGTGTTGCATTGACATAATAACAACATCAACAACAACAACAGAGTTGGAAGGGATCTTGGTGGTCTTCTAATCCAACCCCCTTCTTGGGCAGGAAACCCTACAGTACTTCAGACAAATGGTCATCCAGCATCTGCTTAAAAACTTCCAGTGTTGGGACATTCACAACTTCTGGAGGCAAGCTTTAATGGGGTCATTCCTACTTAGTAATCAGATTGTCAACTCTACAAATAATGTTAGAAACATAGAAACATAGAAGTCTGACGGCAGAAAAAGACCTCATGGTCCATCTAGTCTGCCCTTATACTATTTTCTGTATTTTATCTTAGGATGGATATATGTTTATCCCAGGCATGTTTAAATTCAGTTACTGTGGATTTATCTACCACATCTGCTGGAATGTTAGGCTTGTTCTCTGAAATGGGGTATTAGGGCTGATGGGAAAGTTTCATGGGAAGGGGAAAATTATGGGAAGGGGAAAATTATGTAGGACTGGAGGAAGATAGCACAATCTGTTGATTGCCTGTTATGGTTGCGTGATCTTTCAGAATCCGATAATCTGGATCATGCAGCTGCTGGTTTCAAACATTTTTGCAAGCATGCAATTTCCGACATATTTCAGTCAGAACCCAAAATATGGCCTCTCGGCCCTATGTCACCAGAGGGAGGTGTTTTCTTTTACTACAGGGGTGTTAAACTCAATTTTATTGAGGGCCACATCAGGGTTACATTTGACATCAAAGGGGCGTGGCCAGATGGGGCATGGCCAGCTCGACATCAATCCTGTTGGGGATGGCTGTGGTGGTCTAAGTGCTCTGCCAGCAAAAATAGGATCCTGAGCTCTGTTTTCAGTTGCCACACAGCCTCCTGTAACCCTCTGCCATTGAAAATGGAGTTTGGGAAGGCCACACGTGGCCCTCTAGAACTCCATTTTCACTGGCAGAGGGTTTCAGGAGGCCTTGGCAGCCAAAAATGGAGCTCGGGTGCCTCTTTTCACTGACAGAAGCACCACAGACTGGTCCTTCGCTGTTTCCAGAGTTGCCCTGCAGGCCAGATCTAAGTAACCTACCGGCCAGATCTGGCCCCCGGGTCTTGAGTTTGACACCCATCTTTTACTACAATGACCCAGGCAGTGAAGAAAGCCAAGATTTGAGCTCCTTGGGAGGATTAATGTTCTTAATCCAATTTTTTTTTAATGGATTGGTTTATTTCTATAGACAACTCTTTTTATTCCAGTATTTAACTAAGCCTTTGGGGACCTGATAGAGCATTCTGCATTTGTGTTTGTGTGTTTCATGACCGGAAGTAGAAGATTGGACTAGAGGACTGATTCTTCGATTTTTGAGAAAAGGAGTGAGATGGACAAAGTAGTCTCCACTTTAAGTTCTTTCTTAAATGCAAAGAGTATTGACTTAAAAAAAAGGAAAGTTGCATGCCATGAAGGCTGTTATGGGATTTTTTATCTGGATAACGTTCAAAAAGGCACCTAACTCTTATTAGCCTCCTGGTTTATGAGAAACGAGCTTAAAGAGCAACAAAATGGCAATGGATTTTTTTAAAAAAGAAAGTAATTATATTAATAAAACTGGAAAAGTCTTTTCCAAAATCATTTCTGTATGTGCTATTGTCAAGCACAAAAGATCAAATCCACATGTGAAGATTCATTTTAATTGATTTATTGCTAAAAGTCTATGCACATGAATCTTTTCAACCAAGGTCAGCACATGTTTATAGTTAGATAAGGGTAATAGCAATTAAGAAGGGTGTGTGTTTGAACTTTGTTTATGACTACATAAAGATTCTAGGCTGGTTCCTCTTTTTACTCCTCCCCAGCTCTGCCAATCCTTCTCGCACATCTAATGAATAATAATTCTGGACTCTGACACTTGCCATTTCCCTATGGACACTTGATTTACTCTCTGTAAAAAGTAGTATGTAGTACAACATAACATAATAATTTTGACTATGTTACACGAATCTGCAAAATCATATGCCTCAACAGTACTTCTATATCTTTCATTAATTTTTCTTCCGAACAAATCATTACCTAGAAATAAGCCCAAGTTAGCTCCTTGGAATAAACCAGCAACAAACTCTTTCCTTAGTGTACTGTTGTTTGAGTGGGAAATTGTGAGTGCCTGGTAGAGAAATTAATCAGCTTTTCAAGCTCTTCACATCACTTCCCTGGCACTCCAGCTATTTATGAGCAGCAGTCTAGAGATTTTGTGGAGAAGTGCCAAAGCATAGGTTGGTGGCATGGTGGAAAATGTGAAGGGATCATGCTTTATGCTAAACTCCAAATCCATCTGTCAGGTTGACTCTCTTTTTTAACATGGATTTAGCATGCGGATGATACCCAGTTGTACATCTCCACCCCATGTCCAGTCAACGAAGCAGTGGAAGTGATGTGCCGGTGCCTGGAGGCTGTTGGGGTCTGGATGGGTGTCAACAGACTCAAACTCAACCCGGATAAGACGGAGTGGCTGTGGGTCCTGCCTCCCAGGGACAATTCCATCTGTCCGTCCATAACCCTGGGGGGGGGAATTATTGACCCCCTCAGAGAGGGTCCGCAACTTGGGTGTCCTCCTCGATCCACAGCTCACATTAGAGAAACATCTTTCAGCTGTGGCGAGGGGGATGTTTGCCCAGGTTTGCCTGGTGCACCAGTTGCGGCCCTATCTGGACCGGGACTCACTGCTCAGTCACTCATGCCCTCATCACCTCGAGGTTCGACTACTGTAATGCTCTCTACATGGGGCTACCTTTGAAAAGTGTTCGGAAACTTCAGATCGTGCAGAATGCAGCTGCGAGAGCAATCATGGGCTTTCCAAGATATGCCCATGCCACACCAACACTCCGCAGTCTGCATTGGTTGCCGATCAATTTCCAAGCACAATTCAAAGTGTTGGTTATGACCTATAAAGCCCTTCATGGCATCGGATCAGAATACCTACAGGACCGCCTTCTGCCGCACGAATCCCAGCGACTGGTTAGGTCCCACAGAGTTGGCCTTCTCCGGGTCCCGTCGACTAAACAATGTCGTTTGGCGGGACCCAGGAGAAGAGCCTTCTCTGTGGCGGCCCCGAACCTCTGGAACCAGCTCCCCCCGGAGATTAGAACTGCCCCCACCCTCCTTGCCTTTCGTAAAGTTCTTAAGACCCATCTCTGCCGTCAGGCATGGGGGAACTGACACATCTCCCCCGGGCCTATACAGTTTATGCATGGAATGTTTGTGTGTGTGTTTGCTTTTAATAATGGGTTTTTTAGTGTTTTTTAAATTATTAGATTTGTTTTTACATTGTTCTTGTTATTGTTGTGAGCCGCCCCGAGTCTACGGAGAGGGGCGGCATACAAATCTAATAAATAAATAAATAAATAAATAAATAAATCCTTCAAAGACCATGTTCTGAAGCAACCCACGTGACCTAGCATGGTAGATGCTGTTCTGTTCGGGTCTGTGTGACCCGAAATCGAACTTGAGACCCTGTAAAAAATTTTCCCTGCATATCTGAAACTTGAAATTTAATGACTTTTCATCATTTCAGGGGTTCTCTCTATGAGAATTTTTTTTGGGGGGTGGGGGGCTTAGTTTTTGGTGGGGGGGAAAAGTTACACTTGTGCTGTTCCTGGGTCAATATGACCCGGACTGAAAATTCTTTATTATAGGTGCTTATATTTGGTCAATTTGAAAACTTATTTCACTTGGAAACTAGTCTGAACATTTCTACACACAATGATATGAGAATTGAACTGAAGATTATTGGTTTATTTTGCTCATAAAAGCCCGCTCCCCCTTTTTGTGATTTTTTTCCCCCAGTTTATAGATAGTTAAGCCTGCAAAATGCATTCAATTTTATTAAAGTTCTTGGAAGCTGTGCAGGATCAGGCTTGCTTAATTCTTGGATGAGAGATTATCAGAGAAAGCCAAGGTGATAGGATAAACTAAGGCAACAGCAAACCATTTCTGTCCCGTTGCTAAGAAAACTATGTGGATAGTGTCTCCAGGAATCAAGCTCAATATGAAGGTTTTATTTTTCCCAGTTTGTTTGCATGTCTGTCCTTCTGACCTTCACACTAGGACTCAGAGGCACAATTAATTGTGCCTGATTGCTTTAACCCAGAGGCGGGCTGCTAAGGTGGGACAGTGACGTGCGCTCTCCCCCGTGGCTCTGAGCGCTAGCGGAGTTCAGCGCAATTGCACCTGGGCAGGTAGCGAAATCGCGCATGGACACATAGGGGCGCCTTAGCAGCCCACATCTGCTTTAACCTGACCACAAATTTACCTTTCAAATGAACAGGCCAGCTGTTCTGATGGCTGTCAGGTTTTCGCTTTATTTCTCCCTAGATAAGCTACACATCTAAGTCGGAGATCAGAGCTAAGACAGAGTTCAACCCCTTGTCTCCTAAGCTCAAATATGTAGAAGCAGCACTGTAACCTCCACCATGTCTTTAATTGCATTCCGTACAAAGAGTGGTAAATAGTTCAATAGGTTAATGATTAAAAGCTTGGCGTATGAGCTTTGAGCATGATCCCAAGTGTTACTGTACAGATGATTTGTTAGCCTACGCAATATATAAATAGAATAGCAAACATCCAAAGTTTTGCAAGTTGATAATTGTTGCAAATCTGGTGAATGCTTTAGACTTCGGGGTGTGGTAGCTCATAGTGCTGTGGGATATTTTAGATCAGTGATGGCAAACCTATGGCATGGTGCCACAGGTGGCATGCGGAGCCATATCTGCTGGTACACGAGCTGTTGTCCTAGCTCAACTCCAATGTGCATGTGTGTGCCAGCCAGCTGATTTTTGGCTTGCACAGAAGCTCTGGGAGGGCGTTTTTGGCTTCCAGAGAGCCTCTGGGGGGATGGAGGAGGGCGTTTTTACCCTCCTCCAGCTTCAGGAAAGCCTTTGGAGCCTGGGGAGGATGAAACACGAGCCTACTGGGCCCATCAGAAGTTGGGAAACAGGCCGTTTCCTGCCTCCATAGGACCTCAACTTTACCACACCAACTTTAGTAAAATTGAACGCATTTTGCAGGCAAAACTATCTATAATTTGAAACAAAATTGACAAAAACGGAGGGGCGGGCGGACTTTTATGAGCAAAATAAAAATATAAACATTAATTGTTTCAGTTCAATTTTAATTTCATTGTGTGCAGAAATGTTCAAACTAGTTTCCAAGTGAAATACATTTTCAAAAAGACCAAATATAAGTACAGTAATACCTCACTTTACCAACCTAATTGGTTCCCGGGGGAGGTTCGTAAGACGAAAAGTTTGTAAGATGAAACATTGTTTCCCATAGGAAACAATGTAAGATCAATTAATCCGTGCAACGAGAAAAAAAAAACGCAAAAAACCGCCGCCGCCCAGCTGTCACCTTTTGAAGCAGCCGAGGGGCTTCTCAGGGTCCTCCTGAACCTGAACGCCAAACCTGAACTTCCGGGTTCGGCGTTTGAGAGGCCGCCGAGAAGCCCCGCCACCCGGCTGTCACCTTTTAAAACAGCTGGGGGGCTTCTCGGCGGCCTCCCGAACACCGAACCCGGAAGTTCGGGTTTGGCGTTCGGGTTCAGGAGGACGCTGGGAAGCCCCCTGGCTGTTTTAAAAGGTGACAGCCGGGCGGCGGGGCTTTCCAGCGGCCTCCTGAACCCGAACTTTTGCCGAACTTCCGGGTTTGGCGTTCAGGAGGCCACCGAGAAGCCCTGCCGCCCGGCTGTCACCTTTTAAAACAGCCGGGGGTCTTCTCAGCGGCCTCCCGAATGCCGAACCCGGAAGTTCAGGTTTGGCGTTTGGGTTCAGGAGGACGCTGGGAAGCCTCCCGGCTGTTTTAAAAGGTGACAGCCGGGCGGCAGGACTTACCAGGGTCCTCCTGAACCCGAACGCCAAACCCAAACTTCCGGGTTTGGCGTTCGGGAGGCCGCCGAGAAGCCCTGCCACCCGGCTGTCACCTTTTAAAACAGCCGGGGGGCTTCTCGGTGGCCTCCCGAACACCGAACCTGGAAGTTCGGGTTTGGTGTTCGGGTTCAGAAGGACGCTGGGGAGCCCCCCGGCTGTTTCAAAAAGCGCTAGCTGGGCGGTGGGGCTTCTCGGCGGCAGCGGCGGGTTCGTAAGAAGGAAAACGTTCGTAAGAAGAGGCAAAAAATTTCTGAACCCCGGGTTTGTATCTTGGGTTGTTCGTAAGACGAGGGGTTCGTATCATGAGGTACCACTGTACCTAAAATAAACAATTTTCGGGCCGGGTCAAATAGACCTGGGAACAGTACAAGTGTGAGTTCTTCTGAACAGAACAGCAGCTTAATTGTGAGGGTCATTGGGGCTCTCCCTCTTTCTTTAGATCATGCCTCTTGGTGCATATTTGATAGGTCAGCCAGGCAAAATTCTTAAAATCATAAAATCACAGGGCAGCAAGGGACTTTTATTTCAACTCTAAGCCCAAGGCAGGAGCACTTATACTATTCTAGATAAATCATTGTTCAATCTTTTCTTGAAAAATTCCAGCGATAGAGGATATAAGCCTTTCCATTTAACTACCATCATGCTCGTGGTCCGGAAATTCCTACTTATTTCCAAGTTGGTTCTCTCTCTCTGATCAGTCTCTACCCATTGCTTCTTGTCCTGCCCTCAGGTACTATGGAGAATAAATCAGCCCCCTCTTCCCTCTGACAGCCCTGTATTAGAAGACCACAATCGTGCCACCACTGAGTCCTATCTTTATGCTGCAACAATCATAAATATGCCCGGTTGCCAAACACTCAAATTCTGATCACCATAGGGATGTTTTCTAAGACACTTTTCCAGTAGCATTCTAACTCCAAACCATCATTATATGAATGGGCGTAAATCAAGGACCATCTATATATGCAGTATATTAACATTTTTCTTTTAAATCATGGGCACTAAGTAAGTCGATGAAGTTTTAAAAGTTTTGTGGAAATGAATCCTGATTTGCTGCCAACTTCAGACTTCAATTCTCTCCACGCACTAATACAGCAGTAAATTGCATTTAATATAATCTGAGTTTTTGTACTAGACCAGTGTTTCTCAAATAGTGGGGCGGGACCCCCTGGAGGGGCACGGAGCAATGCCGGGGGGGGGGGGCGCATGACTCAGAGGAACATGCTTTTTTTTGCCACAGTGAGTAGGGGTTTTTTGCACTGAACAATAGCATACAGCACAGAGTAGGAGATATGAAGTGCATATAACAAACTCTTAAGAGACACCATGGAAAAATATTCAATAGGAATGAAAAGAAAGGAGGAGAGAGATGGAGACAATGAGACAAACGTAAGTCTCCCGATAGCTAAGAGGAGGAAATATGACAAATTATATATAGTGCTTGGCTTCACTGTGACTACAGCGGGAGATGAGGAAAGACCAGTATGTTTACTGTGTCTAAAAATGTTGACAGCGGACAGCATGAAGCCAAATAAATTAAGGTGTCACTTAAACACATTACACCCCAATCACACTGATAAGCAGCTTGAGTTTTTTTAGCAAAAACGTGCTGAATATTGCAAACAATTGTCCCAGCAGAGAGTTTGGGGAGGGGAGGGGTGTGTGAAATGTTTATTTCTTGCTAGGGGAGGTGTAACAGAAAATAATTGATAAACACTGTACTAGGCAGTAATGTAGTAGACTTAATTTTAATTAGCATGTGATACAAATCCACCCACTGTATTTTTTTAAACCTGCAGGTTCAGGGCAAGCACATTGTGTGAACTTAGCCTATTTATTTATTTATTTATTTATTTATTTATTTATTTATTTATTTATTTATTTATTTATTTATTTATTTATTTATTTATTTATTTATTTATTTACTTACTTACTTACTTACTTACTTACTTACTTACTTACTTACTTACTTACTTACTTACTTACTTACTTACCTACTTATTTATTTATTTATTTATTTATTTATTTATTTATTTATTTATTTATTTATTTATTTATTTATTTATTTATTTATTTATTTATATATATATATATATTTTTTAATGCCGCCCTCTCTTTGGACTCAGGGCGGCTTACAACATGTTAGCAATAGCACTTTTTTAAAACAGAGCTAGCATATTGCCCCCACAATTCGGGTCCTCATTTTACCCACCTTGGAAGGATGGAAGGCTGAGTCAACCTTGAGCCAGTGATGACATTTGAACCGCTGACCTGCAGATCTAGCAGTCAACTTTAGTGGCCTGCAGTACCGCACTCTACCCACTGCGCCACCTCGGCTCATTGTAATTAATAAATTTAAGTGATAAATTGGTTAACAGTCATTGTAAATGTATAAATTTATTGTAAATTTTATAAAAGCCTATAAATAAATATGTAAATATCAAATAAGTGTCATGGACTAAAGCAGTGGTTCTCAACCTGGGGGTTGGGACCCCTTTGGGGGTCAAATGGCCATTTCACAGGGGCCGCCTAAGACCATGGGAAAAGACAAATTTCCCATTGTGTTAGGAACTAAAGCTTCTATTCTCACGCCTTGGAACATATTTTTACAATCCAACCAATGAGGCATTTACATTGGAGTTGTACCTCTGACCTTCCTGCCTATCAGTTTAAAGCTCTGTTGGGAGAATTGGCGCTAGACTTATGGTTGGGGTTCACCACAGCATGAGGAACTGTATTAAGGGGTCGCGGCATTAGAAAGTTTGAGAACCACTGGACTAAAGCATATTTGTGAGAAACAGTGGAGGAAGGCTTCTAAACAGCAGTCAGAATGAACAGACGAGGACAAAAATGTACTAAGCAATAAAATTTCAGTAGAACCTATTGACAATGTAATCACCCTTAACATTTTGCCTCAATCTATCTATAGTTAAATAAACTGTAACTAAACCACCCTTATAGTACTTGGTTGACCTGTCTGGGTCAGACTTGGAGAATGCTTGGATGCAACACCACCAGTAAATCACCAGGGTACAGTGTGGACTTGATTGCAACAATGTGAAGAATGGGAGGGGGGGAAGCAAAATACAAGCTGTTGCCAAGAAAACAGCTTGTTGCCAAGAAAACTACATATCTGTCTAGTTGAGCTTGACTTATTTATTTTGCCTGCATGTCATTTGATTGCAAACATTTGTACATCTTGTTATTACCTCCACTTGAGAAAGCCTTCACACAGACTTCCTATATCCCAAAGCCTGCAAGAGAATGACAATGATGATAGCAAGTGATTGTTTCCCACAGCACCCACAAATAACACTGAACATGGTGTCGGAGTAGGCAAAATGGCAGCCCCCTCCTAAAGAAATGGAAATAATAAAGTGTATGGTTGTGTGAAATTCCTTGACAGAAAGAAGCAACAGAAAAATCTGTAAAGTGCTCATTGGTGTCAAACCCAGCAACAAATAAGAGGCAGAATCTAGCACTCTTTTTAAAAAGGGTCTAGCGCTTTTTCAAAAGGCCACTAAATGTGTTTAAAAACAGGTTGCGTGCTCCTCTATGTAAGTGCTACTCCTACGTCTACTATGCTAACCATGTTTTTGATTTTGAGTGGGCCACCCAGTAATTGTCTTTCTCTCATTTTATTTTCTTTAGAGTTTATTTGTGGAAGGAAGGAAGGAAGGAAGGAAGGAAGGAAGGAAGGAAGGAAGGAAGGAAGGAAGGAAGGAAGGAAGGAAGGAATTTTATTTTCTTTAGAGTTTATTTGTGGAAGGAAGCAAGCAAGCAAGCAAGCAAGCAAGCAAGCAAGCAAGCAAGCAAGCAAGCAAGCAAGCAAGCAAGCAAGCAAGCAAGCAAGCAAGCAAGCAAGCAAGCAAGCAAGCAAGCAAGCAAGCAAGCAAGCAAGCAAGCAAGCAAGCAAGGCTGTATTTTAAAATACCGGTAAGTATTTCTGAATAAGTGTACCAGAAGCAAATGTCTTGCACGTCTGTGTTTAAGTTCGTCGTTTATTATAAATACTAATAGAATAGAATAGAATTTTATTGGCCAAGTGTGATTGGACACACAAGGAATTTGTCTTGGTGCATAGGCTCTCAGCGTACATAAAAGAAAAAGATACATTTGTCAAGAATCATGTGGTACAACACTTAATGATTTTCATAGGCGTGAAATAAGCAATGAAGAAACAATATTAATAAAAATCTTAGGATACAAGCAACAAGTTACAGTCATACAGTCCTAAGTGGGAGGAAAAGGATGATAGCTGGATACCCGTGCTTCGCTACGAAACTATGTGATCATGCTTGATAAATTGACAGTTAAAGCTTGAAAATTTACATAGAATGTGCAGCTCCTTAGCATTAGAGCGTGTTAATATACAGCAACTGGCAGTTGAAACAGAGTTCTTTTCAGGTTGGGAGGGGGAGTAGAACGTATAACTCTTTAGCATTAGAGCATGTATATAAAATATTCATGATCTGATGGTCATTTTGAAAAATCCTTTCTTAGCGAGCACCTTGAAGCGAAGAAAAACATATGTGTCATGTTTCAAGTTCTGGAGATTTTGCGATGAATGAATGGTATTTGGCTTATATATAGTATATAGATAGATAGATTAACAGGTTCCCCAAAGGAAAAGCTCATTTTGAATAAACACTTATTTTATGTATTGTATTCTTTTTTTATGAGGATATGAGCGAACAGTAGAAAATGGTGTAAAATTATAAGATAAGGAGAAGGACAGTATATGAGTCAATAAGAAACAATTTGGTGTTACAGGAACTACAGTAGTAAGCCACTTCTATAGTTTTGCAACCTGATGCAATTCCTTTCATGTTTCAGTGACCTTTTTTAAAAAAGTTTTGCATCTGTTCCAGGAGCTCAGTGACAAGCAGAAAACAAATCTGTTTATCAGTAGAATTCACAGCTGTTGTTACTGAGATCCAGCCAGAAATGACTGTTTACTTGGTAAGCTCATCTCATTGAATGAAAAGGATTTCTTGAGAATTTGCTTCACCTGGAGTAGTGTCAAAAATTCTACATTTTTTTCAAATTTCAGACATATACAGTACTTAGTTTTCCAGAGCTTTGGCAAATTTTAGATGCCTCTCTATGCCAGCAACGTTGCAAGAATCTTTCTTTTGTTTCAACTAACATCTGGTGGCTATGATGAAATTCGGAGGAAGGAATGATATAATTCATACTCCCTGAACTTTCTTTTCATTTCTTTTCATTTCCAATTCTTCATGGAAAGTATTGTTTTACTTTGGGGAGATTCTATCACTATTAAAATCACAGTACTACTACTACTACTACTAGTAGTAGTAGTAGTAGTAGTAGTAGTAGTAGTAGTAGTAGTATATGTTTACTAGTAAGGCTGACACACATTTTCCCCAAAGGTCTGTTCTTAAAAGAATCCAGAAATGATAAATATGCTAACCTTTTTTGGGGGGGAAATGTTGAAAAATATTTGACATACTTTTTAGAATAGTAAAAAAAAAATAGTTAAGAAGATAAGTATTTTATAACTGCTCTGAGTGCTGCTGTGGTATTGAGCAATCAAAAGGTGTCACTCTAAAAATGGCACAATTGTATCTGCTAATGTGTAATACAATTAAGCATAGAAGTCACTCCACAGTTTTATTATAGAACATATATTTTCAAGATAAAAATGCTCAAAGTAAGGATTATTTCTGCTTCATTGATCTCTTAAGAATCAGTATTGTTCTTCCCAACTCAAGAAGTCCTCCATCCTCAAACTAAGACTGGGATTTTAGTCAGTGGTGAAATCCATTTTTTTTACTAGCTATTCTATGGACACGGCTTGGTGGGCATAGTGTGGCTTGGTGGGCGTGGCAGGGGAAGGATATTGCAAAATTTCCATTCCCACCCCACTCTGGGGCCAGCTAGAGGTGGTATTTACCTGTTCTCCGAACTATTCAAAATTTCCGCTACCAGTTCTCCAGAACCCATCAGGATCCACAGGATTTCACACCTGATTTTACTGCTTCGAACTCTATCTTCACTTTGCTTCTACAACACGATGCCAAAAACTCCCTTATACTGTTTCAGCGCTGAAAATTAAATGGTATTTTTTGAGTATTTGATCCACTGAAAAGCTTTTCCCTTGAGGCATCTGATATACTGTACTGCTTTTTCCTTACGCAGATTCAAATACACTGCTCAAAAAAATAAAGGGAACACTTAAACAACACAATAGAACTCCAAGTAAATCAAACTTCTGTGAAATCAAACTGTCCACTTAGGAAGCAACACTGATTGACAATCAATTTCACATGCTGTTGTGCACATTCATCTTTGTACAGAACAAAGTATTCAGTGAGAATATTTTATCCATTCAAATCTAGGGTGTATTATTTGAGTGTTCCCTTTATTTTTTTTGAGCAGTATATTAACCACGTCTAAAATTCCTATGAAAAGCAAAGATCTACTCGTTACTGGCATTTGAAGAGATGATACCACTTCCTCTTTGTCTAAGACACACCCTTTATTTAGTTGGAAAAGGGGAAATGACAGCATATTTGTTGTCAAACTGACCACGAAGGCTTTTTAAATAACAAGATCAGCAAGTATCAAATGTGTCACAGATACAAAGTTTTCTTCATACAACTGCCAGCATAGGATCTGACCATGAATTACAAGTACGATTTTTCAAAGGACACGATCTTTATAACAAACAAACAAAAATCTATGTTCAACTGATGGGCATCAGAAATAAAAACAGCAAATCAAATTAGTGCATGGATGAAAAACAGCTTAATTCCTCCTGTTTCAATTTTTAACTTATACCCGATACCATGTTTTTATGCAAGTCCAAAACTTATGGTTTCTTGAATTATGATTGGCTGGATCAATACTAATCCTACCGAGTGAGCCAGATGACGTCAAAGTTAGGATTTAAAAGGCAAACTGTATTCTCCAAGTACTTTCGTAACCACCTACACACAATTGCTAAGCTAGCTTCAAATAGTGCAGCAATTCGTAGAAGCTAGCACGGATTTCTCAAGAACAAATCTTGTCATACAGATTTTATCTATTTTTTTAAAGGGTTACTACTTTAATAAATTTGGAAAGTGTTGCGGATATAATTTAGTTGGTATCAGCAAAGCAAATGAGAATGTATATACAGTGGTACCTCTACCTAAGAACGCCTCTACTTAAGAACTTTTCTAGATAAGAACCAGGTGCTCAAGATTTTTTTGCCTCTTCTTAAGAACCATTTTCTACTTAAGAACCCGAGCCCGGGAAAATTTCCCAGGAAATTTGAGAGCGGCATGAAGGCCCAGCCAGTTTCCTGCCATTCCCCCTGGGTTTCTCCCTCTGGCACAGTGTATGGAAGGCAGCGTTGTGCCGGGTGTATGGGAGGCGCGTGCTCCTCCTTGCCGCCTTAAAGTTTTGAATTGATTTGATTCCCCTCCTCTCACCTTATTATTATTATTATTATTATTTATTAGATTTGTATGCCGCCCCTCTCCGCAGACTTGGGGCGGCTCACAACAACAATAAAACAGTATACAATAAATAAATCTAATATTTAAAAAATATCTAAAAACCTATTATTTTAAAAAAAACATACATTCTTCCTTCAGCAATGACTGTTCTCCTCATCTTCTTCCTCCTCCTCCCCCCACCCAAATTCCGAGCTTTTATTTCTTTCCTAATGGGTTTGCACGCATTATTTGCTTTTACATTGATTCCTATGGGAAAAGTTGCTTCTACTTACAAACATTTCTACTTAGGAACCTGGTCACGGAACGAATTAAGTTCTTAAGTAGAGGGACCACTGTATTACTAAAATTCTCATCATGACCTTTAACGCAGGGGTGGGTTCCACCTGGCCTTGCTGCTGGTTCTCTCCCTCCTGTGCTGTATGGGCACGCTGCCTGGGAATATGCGCACATTGTGCATGCATGAGCAATAATGAAAAATTAAAAAAACATTAATAATTTAAAACTAAAGCTAAAAAAAAGATGGCGACCACATGCTCAGTGCCGAAACTCAGCTTCTGCGCATGCTCAGAAGGAAAATAAAATATAAAATAAAATAAAATAAAATAAATTGAATTGAATTGAAATGAAATGAAATGAAATAAATTATAAAATAAAAATAAAATAAAATAAAATAAAATAAATAATAAAAAATAAAATAAAATAAAAAATAAAATAAAATATAAAATAAAATAAAATAAAATAATAAAATAATAAATAAAATATAAATAAAATAAAATAAAAAATAAAATAAATAAAATAAAATAAAATAAATAAAATAAAATAAATTAAATTAAATAAAATAAATAAAATGTAAAATAAAATAAATAAAATGTAAAATAAAATAAATAAAATAAAATAAATAATAAAATAATATAAAATAAAATAAAATAAAATAATATAAAATAAAATAAAATGAAATAAAATAAAATAAAGATGGCGGCATCCACAGACCGGCACTGACAAATCCGGTTCAGTATGCATGGCTGATACTTTGGCTTTAAATTAACCACACTGATCAGATAGTTAGTCTACAACAGAGGTGTCAAATTCTATTTCATTGAGGGCAGCATCAGGGTTGTGTTTGACCTGAGGGGATGGGGTGGGCATGGCCAGCTCAATATCACTGGTGTCAGGAGTGCCTTTAATGGAGCCCTCTGCCAATGAAAACAGACCCTGGAAAACCTGTATGTGGCCCTCCCAAGCTCGTTTTTGCTGGTAGAGGCACCACTGTTTCCAGGGCGGCCCTGCAGGCCAGATATAAGCACCCCATGGGCTGGATTTGGCCTACGGCCCTTGAGTTAGGCACCTCTGGTCTACATGGCCTACATGGACTTCCTAGGTCTATGATTAATATCAAAGAATGTAAGTTAGCATTGGATAATGCATAGATTTAGACAAACATTTATCTGTTAGAAAACCTAAATGGCAAGTCCCTGTACACTAGCAATGTTCAAATGGCTAAAGATATTACATTATTGCCTGTCTTAGTAGAGCAGTACTCCAGTCTGATGTTTTTGTACTGATTAAAAACATTGCCGAAAATTTCATATTCATTCATGTTTGCAATGTCTGAGAACATATGGAGGCTTTCGACATATCTTCAGTTCATTAGCATAATTGTTAATGTCAATTGCTCAAGAACTTTTGTTCAATGAAAAACCATTTTGCTTTCATTCTTTGATATGCAATTTCTCTGCCACGTTTTTTTTTTTTAATGTAAGGTCTCGTTTCCCCCCCTGTAAAGATTGGTGTTTGCACACCATTTTCAGAAACCCATTTTTTCTCTAAACCAATTAATTAATTAATAGTTGGGAGGAAGGACACTATTTACTGGATAATAGCATTTTGCGTGAAAGTGGTGAGAAAAAGAATCAGTTTCCAGGGCAGTTTTTGGTAGGAATTTTTTACATCCCACTTGGTCAGTGAAGGGCTACCAAAATTTTTACTATCACACTGTGGGCGTGGCTTATGCCCTGCATTTTCTTTCATCTTTCTGTGCAAATTGGGTGCTCTGGGGTGGAGCTCCATTTTCACTACCCCGCTGCATCTTCCCCCGATCCGGGCAGCAGCCCACTCCTGCACCTGGTATACATCTGGTACAGTAGTGGGTTCTAAAATCTGTTGCTACTGATTTGCGTGTGTGCTCACACTCATGCACAGAAGCATCCCGGGCGGGTGGGTGGAGTGTCCTGAACAGGTGGGGGGAGCCTCCTGCCGCTGCCACTACTGATTCACAGACCTGGGCTGAACTGGGAGCAACCCACTGCTGATCTGGATAGCCTTAGAGCAGTGTGGTTGTATTTCTTTGTTTGTTATCTTATTCGTCAGCCACAGGGCCTAGTCAGTAGTACATTTATCCTCCATAGTCATAAAGTTTTAGAACTATCAGTTAAAACAAATTCTACAAGAGGTTTTTATTTCAAATTATTCATACAGGTAACATTTGAAAGGTACATGCTGTCTGTTTGAAAACTGTCAACGAGGCAATAAAAGACCCACGGTGCTTTGGGTCTGTCAACTTCATCCTCCAAAGATAGACACAATGTTAGAGCATTTACAGGTCTCCCTTGTACACAATGACAAAAAGTGTAACAAAGAAAGTACAAATCAAAGCATATATCAAGGTTATTCTAGTACTGGCTGGATTTCAATCCATACTTTGATTCATATCACAAATATAAAGGGATGGGAGAGGTTTAACAACACCACTTTGGGGCTTTGGGGCTGTTGACTTTTATAGCAAAATAAATAGCCCAGCTTCTTATTTTTTTCTTTAAAATATTAATACTGATACTCAATGAATACTCAATGTTTTCAAATGTAAAATAATGCACTTGGGGAAAAGGAATCCTCAATCTGAGTATTGCATTGGCAGTTCTGTGTTAGCAAAAACTTCACAAGAGAAGGATTTAGGGGTAGTGATTTCTGACAGTCTCAAAATGGGTGAGCAGTGTGGTCGGGCAGTAGGAAAAGCAAGTAGGATGCTTGGCTGCATAGCTAGAGGTATAACAAGCAGGAAGAGGGAGATTGTGATCCCCTTATATAGAGCGCTGGTGAGACCACATTTGGAATACTGTGTTCAGTTCTGGAGACCTCACCTAGAAAAAGATATTGACAAAATTGAACGGGTCCAAAGACGGGCTACAAGAATGGTGGAAGGTCTTAAGCATAAAACGTATCAGGAAAGACTTAATGAACTCAATCTGTATAGTCTGGAGGACAGAAGGAAAAGGGGGGACATGATCGAAACGTTTAAATATGTTAAAGGGTTAAATAAGGTTCAGGAGGGAAGTGTTTTTAATAGGAAAGTGAACACAAGAACAAGGGGACACAATCTGAGGTTAGTTGGGGAAATATGTGAGAAAATATTATTTCACTGAAAGAGTAGTAGATCCTTGGAACAAACTTCCAGCAGACATGGTTGGTAAATCCACAGTAACTGAATTTAAACATGCCTAGGATAAACATATATCCATTGTAAGATAAAATACAAGAAATAGTATAAGGGCAGACTAGATGGACCATGAGGTCTTTTCCTGCCGTCAGTCTTCTATGTTTCTATGAAGGGCTACCAAAATTTTTACTACCATACTGTGGCCGTGGCTTATGCAGGACACCCTGCATTTTCTTTCAACATCTTTCAGTGCAAATTGGGTGCTCTGGGGTGGAGCTCCATTTTCACTACCCCACTGTGTTCCCCTACATCCGAGCAGTAGCCAACCCCTGCTAATACTTTTGGTCCCCTTGTTCAGTTGTGAAAAAGTGTGATTAAGTCACGTAGCACATAGAAACATAGAAACATAGAAGACTGACGGCAGAAAAGTACGTCATGGTCCATCTAGTCTGCCCTTATACTATTTCCTGTATTTTATCTTACAATGGATATATGTTTATCCCAGGCATGTTTAAATTCGGTTACTGTGGATTTACCAACCACGTCTGCTGGAAGTTTGTTCCAAGGATCTACTACTCTTTCAGTGAAATAATATTTTCTCATGTTGCCTTTGATCTTTCCCCCAACTAACTTCAGATTGTGTCCCCTTGTTCTTGTGTTCACTTTCCTATTAAAAACACTTCCCTCCTGAACCCTATTTAACCCTTTAACATATTTAAATGTTTCGATCATGTCCCCCCTTTTCCTTCTGTCCTCCAGACTATACAGATTGAGTTCATTAAGTCTTTCCTGATACGGTTTATGCTTAAGACCTTCCACCATTCTTGTAGTCCGTCTTTGGACCCGTTCAACCAGTTCAATTGAGCACATCCTCAACTCAGACAATTTCAGGATGCCAAAGAACCTCTTTGGATGGGGTCAGGTGCCTTCGTGTTGGCATGAGTCCACTAATGATGATAAAGGGACTGAGCGGATCCCACAGTTGAGTAGCAGACAATTAGTTACATCTTCCCAAATGCAATTCAGAAGTGATAAGGGATGTTTGTAAAGTTACTAGGCAACTATTCATGTTATTTCCTCTCCCTGAATAAGCTTCTTGTTGCATAAAGGGTATGATAATGTTATTGTACTGATAATGATAGCTTGTGTGATTATCACTAGACCACTTCCTTTGTGTTGGAAAGAGTTGTGTGTTGCCTTAATTATTTGTTGTAAGAGACAAGATATGGCTCTGCAAACACACAAGGGGGCTCTACCAGTCAGTTTATAATATTGGAACACCAGGAAAAAAACTCTTGTCATGCCAAAATAAGAAGAAAAACATATTTAAATAGCTATCGAACTCATTGGCAATATAGTTTGATAGACCAAGGCAGTCATCTACATATGGTAGTAGAACAGAGAAAGGGAGTGCAATATATATACTATACACGAACACACAACAGATACATACTTAAACTACTTTAAACTTGACTGCAGGAAATACGATTCTAGTAACTGAGTAGTTGATGCATGGAACTCACTTCCAGACTCTGTAGTATCATCACCTAACCCCCAAAACTTTACCCTTAGACTATCCAGTATTGATCTCTCCCGATTCCTAAGAGGTCAGTAAGGGGCGTGCATAGGTGCACCAGAGTGCCTTCCATCCCCTGCCCTAATGTTTCTCTTTTACTAATACCATGTATATAAAGATTATATCTTTGTATACCACCAAAACATATGTGACAAAACAAACAAACAAATACTATCAGATACTATCACAAGCCTTTTCCCAGTTAAATGTACATCTAATGTCAGATTTCAGGGGGGGAAATAGTGGACTGAAGACGGATCTGTGAAAAGTGGAGCCAATGACCAAAGTGAAATGAAGAGCTGACAAGTCAACTGGCTCTTTGATAACGCCTCTCCGGACAAAGACAGAACTTGAGATTACCTACAGGTACTTTAGACCAGTGTTTCCCAACCTTGGCAACTTGAAGACATCTGGACTTCAACTCCCAGAATTCCCCAGCCAGCATTTTCTTAATGAATGGTCGTAACTGTTATTAGATGTCCCATCTGGCACATCTGAAGATTGCACACTGGGATAATCTGAAGAAAAATGGGGTTGCAACTTTGCTGATGTAGCTCTGATTTTGTCCAGAGGTGACAGTTATGCCCCAAACAAGTTAAATAATGTATATCATGACATTGGCCTGTAGAATCAGGATGGCGCATCTACAAAGCTTGGGTTTGTAAGTACAGTGGTACCTCTATTTAAGAACTTAGTTCATTCCGTGACCAAGTTCTTAAGTAGAAAAGTTTGTAAGTAGAAGCAATTTTTTCCATAGGGATCGATGTAAAAGCAAATAATGTGTGCAAACCCATTAGGAATGAAATAAAAGCTCGGAATTTGGGTGGGAGGAAGAGGAGGAAGAAGAAGAGGAAGAAGAGGAGGAGAACAGTCACTGCCGAAGGAAGAAGGTGAGGTGAGGGGAATCAAAAAAATTCAAAACTTTAAGGCTTAAAAAAAGAGGGACTCAGAGAAGCGAGGAGCATGCGCCTCCCATATACCCAGTGCGAGGCTGCCTCCCATACACTGCGCCAGAGAGAGAAACCCAGGGGGAATGGCAGGAAACTGGCCAGGCCTTCAAATTTCCTGGGAAATTTTTCTGGGCTTGGATTCTTAAGTAGAAAATGGTTCTTAAGAAGAGGGGAAAAAATCTTGAACACACGGTTCTTATCTAGAAAAATTCTTAAGTAGAGGCGTTCTTAAGTAGAGGTACCACTGTATGCATAGCCTGACTTTCTAGAGGTTTGACTTTATTGAACAAATAATTATTTTAAAATATTAATCAAATTAATATTAATCATAAAAGTCCCCAGTTTTAGTCCATAGGGGACAAAGTTAACTTTTCCCTCCACACTTACAACTCAGTTAAAATTTATACAGGTTAAAGGGAATTAGTTTACCACTAAATGGATTGGGGGGGGGGTGTCACATTTGCATTTTGATTATATGTTAATCCATTTGGTTAACCTACTTTGTGTCATCCAAATGTGAGGATTTATGTTTGGATTTGTAGGCAAACTGAATCAATAATATGTGCTTTGAGCTGAGTTGATTAAACACCTTTTAATACAGTTTGGACCAGAAAAAAACCCAGAACTATAGCTTGAATTTGTCTTTCTATCTGCCTAATGCATTTTGAATATGTTTTGTTCTTTTGTCAGCGGCAATACTTGTAACCTATTAGTTCTTCCAGAAGAGGTCCAGTAAAGTCAAGTAGGCCATTTTGATGTAAATGGTTTTTGCAATGTATAAAACAGGTGTCAGCTATTTAGTGAGCATTGCAATATAAGGCTAAATATATTGTCTTCAAGCAGCCTGACACAGTATGAAACAAATATTAAGAATAACCTATTTATTTATTTATTTATTCAATTTTTATGCCACCCTTCTCCATAGACTCAGGGCGGCTTACAACATGTTAGCAATAGCACTTTTTAACAGAGCCAGCATATTGCCCCCGCAATCCGGGTCCTCACTTTACCCACCTCGGAAGGATGGAAGGCTGAGTCAACCTTGAGCCGGTGATGAGATTTGAACCGCTGACCTACAGATCTACAGTCAGCTTCAGTGGCCTGCAGTACAGCACTCTACCTGCTGCACCACCCTGGTTCTTTTAGTTTAATCATAATTATCTCTTTGATTGTGTGGTCATGGCCCCAATCTGACTTTATAACTCTACACCCTATGGACCCCACATCTTAGATTTAACTTTATTCATGTTACTATTTTTGTGTTAAGAAAGTAGACAATTGAACAAAGGCATTAAATAAATGAGCAACAGAGACTGATAATACAAATGCTGGCGAGATAAGCCGCATGAGGAAAAAGGCCTAAGTTCAATTATACAGGTGAAAAACAAAAATTTAGTTGATTCAAAGAGAGAAAGCAGCTAATTTGGAGACACAAGCAAGAAAATAAAAATTCAAAATGCCAATGTTACTTTTTTTAGAACAACAAAAAACAATCCTAGTCTTTATTTTCAGGAGAAAGCAGACAAAACAGATCTTCTTTTGATGATCTGGTGGCATTTTAAAGCCACCTATTTTGATGGACTTGTGAAAAAAATCTGGAGTATTTTATTTATCTATTTTATGAATTGGACTTATATGCCACCCTTTCCCGTTGTTGTTGTTGTTGTTGTTGTTGTTGTTGTTGTTGTTGTTGTTGTTCTTCTTCTTCTTCTTCTTCTTCTTCTTCTTCTTCTTCTTCTTCTTCTTCTTGTTCTTCTTCTTGTTCTTCTTCTTGTTCTTCTTCTTGTTCTTCTTCTTGTTCTTCTTCTTCTTGTTCTTCTTCTTCTCCCCCTCCTCCTCCTTCTTCTCCTTTTCTCCTCCTCTTTCTCCTCCTCCTTCTTCTCCTTCTCCTCCTACTCCTTTTCCTTCCTTCCTCCCTCCACCTTCCTCCTTCCTCCCTCCTTTCTCCTTCCTCCTTTCTTCTTTCTTCTTCTCAAACCAAATCTATATCCAGGCAAAAAATAAAAAATAAAGAAGAGAAAAGAATGCAAGTTTCCAGTTTTACTTAAAACTAGATTGTTACAATCTTTAGGAGAATCTCTTTTCTTCACCAAACTTATAGATTGGTTAATCCTAATTTTTATGCTCATGACCAAATTAATCTGAAAGGTGTTCAGATATTCTGGTTGCCTCAATCATTGGCTTAATGCAGCTACCCTTAGTTCTTTACATGGGCTAGAGGTCAGCTTGTCAGGCTTATTTGACTGATCCGGTTGCCTCCCTCAGGGCTAAAAACAAGCACACTGGAAAACTTTTTCTTCAACAACCTCCAAGCAAAGTAACCTCCAAGAATCCCCTTGAAAACAAGTATGGACATTACAGAATTGGTACTGGTACATGGTGGATCACATTCATTTTGAAATCATGGAAATAAGATTATACAATTTTGATGAAAACAAATTGGAGAAGCTGATGGTACGATGGAATAAGGTGAAAGATTATATGTTGAGTAGAATTTGTGACGAAAATGCGAAAAATAAACTCCAATCACTCTTTGAATAGTAAACAAATGCAAACTAGTGCTTAGGAAATAAAAGAACATAAACTAGTAAATATTTGAACCCCCCGTAATTGGTGGTGGTGGTGGTGGTTATTGTCAGTCGGGTGATGGGCACATGCACTGTGCACTGTTTTATGTTTGTTTTATGTTATATATAAATGTGCAAAACCAATAAAAACATATTACAAAAACCCCCAAAACAAGTTGGTGCTTAAATAGCCTTTGACTTATGATCACAATTAAGCCCAGAATTTTTGTTGCTAAGCAAGATAGTTGTCAAGTAAATTTTGCCCCATTTTATGACCTCTCTTGCCACAGTTGTTGTGAATCGCTGCAGTCATTGTTAGTAACACAGTTGTTGAGTGAATCTGGCTGAGCCAGTTAACTGGGGGCCAATTTTTGATCATCTGACAGTGGGAATGCTGCAAAGTCGAATATGTGAAAAACAGACATATATGGCTTTTTTCAGGGACATTGTATCTTCAAATGGACAGTAAATGATCAGTTGTAAGTAAAGAACTACCTGTATGTGATTAAGAATTGTGCTGTGTCAAGGTACTGCCCAGCACCTTGGAACAACATCTTTCAGCTGTGGTGGAGAGGGCGTTTGCACAAGTTTGCCTGGTGCACCAGTTGCGATCCTATTTGGACATGGAGTCATTGCTCACAGTCATTCATGCCCTCATCACCTTGAGGTTCGACTACTGCAATGCTCTTTACATGGGGCTACCTTTGAAGAATGTTCGGAAACTTCAGATCGTGCACAATGCGGCCGCGAGAGCTATTGTGGGACTTCCTAGATTTGGCCACGTTTCGTCAACACTCCGCGGCCTGCACTGGCTGCCGATCAGTTTCCGGTCACAATTCAAAGTGTTGGTAATGACCTATAAAGCCCTACATGGCATCAGACCAGAATACCTTCAAAACTGCCTTCTGCCACACAAATCCCAGCGACCGAGAAGGTCCCACAGAGTTGGCCTTCTCCAGGTCCCGTCGACTAAGCAATGTCGTCTGGCAGGCCCCAGGGGAAGAGCCTTCTCTGTGGCAGCCCCGGCCCTTTGGAATCAACTCCCCCTGGAGATAGGAACGGCCCCCACCCTCCTTGCCTCCCGCATGTTACTCAGGACCCACCTTTGTCACCAGGCATGGGGTAACTGAGATACCCCTGAGCACATATGAATGGTATGATTGTATTGTATGGTTCTTAATGATGGGTATTTAAAATGTTTTTGTTTTCTTTTTAAATATTGGATTTGTATATTGTTGTGATTATTGTGAGCTACTCCAAGTCTCCGGAGAGGGGCGGCATACAACTCTAATAAATTAAGTTAAGTTATGTTAAATTAAATAATTAAATTAAAGTCCTCTTAAGTATGTTGTCACTGAAGAGACGATAGAGATGTAGAGGAAAGGAGTGAGGAAACAGGAATTAGTTTTCAATTGCATTTGCAGGCCATTCAAACTGCATTCACGGATGGGGCCTTTTTCAGACTAGGCCTCAGCCCTTACCGACTAGGGCAGTGATGGCGAACCTATGGCATGGATGCCACAGATGGCACATGGAACCATATCTGCTGGCACACGAGCTGTTGCCCTAGCTCAGCTCCAACGTGCATGTGTGTGTCAGCCAGCTGATTTTTGGTTCACACAGGGGCTCTGGGAGGGCATTTTTGGCTTCCACAGAGCCTCCAGGGATATGGGGGAAGGGTGTTTTTACCCTACCCTGGCTCCAGGGAAGCCTTTGGAGCCTGGGGAGGGCGAAACATGAGCCTACTGGGCCCACCAGAGGTTGGGAAACAGACTGTTTCCAGCTTCCAGAGAGCCCCTGAGGGGCAGGAGAAGCTGATTTCACCATCCCAAGGCATTGAATTTTGGATGTGGGCACTCATGCATGCGCCCACGCTCTTTCGGCACCTGAGGATAAAAAAAGTTCGCCATCATTGGAGTAGGGTAATTTCAATACCTTTGTGCAACTGCACGGATTAAAATGAGAGGAACCACTAAGCTTGCTTCTCTATTTCAATGTGCCAGCAGCTATTTCTTTCATTCCTGTACTAACAGCAAATTGTGACTCCCTCTCATGCTTTGGAAATTACTACTTTATCTTTGGTGAGGTTAACTGAGCACATTTTTCAGGGGTGGTGGAATCGCGTAATTTTGAACTTTTAAAAGGGGAAAAGTCTTTTTCTTGCCTGGAAGCAAGTGAAGCTAACAAATAAAGCAGGGGATGGAAGGGAAGAGAGAGGAAAAAGAACATGATGGAATAGTCTCACAGGAAACAGTCAGAAGGCCATTTTCATAGATTTTTTTCCACCGGTGTTTTGAAATCTACCTTACTCTTTCCTTACTATTCTCCAAAGCAAGAATGGAAAACTATGGCCCCTTTACGACTTCTGGACTTCAACTCCCAGAATTCTATGTTGCTTCAGGGATCCTGGGAGTTGAAGTCCATAGGCCATAAAAGGGCCGTACTTGCCCATTCCTGCCCCAAATGGAAGGGAGAATCTTCTTTAATCCATCTGAATAGTAATAACGAGGTTGGGGTCAAGTAACAGCGTAAAAATCAGCTGTATCGCTGATCGGGATCCGTTTGCCTGGTTTGAACCTAGTGTTGCTGTCACGAGGCTTCTAGCTATATCAAATTATTTTTATTGCCATGTGTCATTTTTGCCAAGGCCTAATCTTTTGTAAAACGCTCTAATCCGTACAAAATGCAGCTCTACCACACTGACCCAGTTTCCATCTGGTGTTAGAGTTGTAAAGGGTGAAGTGCAGTCGCTGCCACACCACACAGATGGCATTCTATTAATATGCAGGGGGGGGGGGGAATCCCCCAAACACACCCTATTTTAAAACTAAAATGTTTCAATGCTACTAGATCAGAAGGTTATTGCCATTTGACTTTTGGGAGGATGGAAGGCTGTTAATTAGGAGTTCCAGATGCCAGTTATATTTCAAGGCACATATTGGTCCATTTGTGGTTTCTAGATTCTTTTGGTTATGTACAGCATATTGGCCAAGGAAATTTAGAACGGTCTTATAATATTAGGATTGAAACTTTGCTTTTTGACACATGTCTCAATTTAGCAAAGGACACATAATAATAGTTTGGGTTTTGGCTGCGATTTGTTCTCTGGGTTGTGACATGCTTCAATGGAGGGAAGGAAATGTGTGACACGAAAGGCATGCCACATGTCTCGAAATGCTGCAGCTTAATCTCACATTTTTTTTATAAATGCCATTTCCATTCTGCTGTATGTGTGGTTCACACATTGTGTTCGGAATTAGTTAACAAGAAAGTATGTTCTATCTTCATCTTGCATGCCTTTCTTTGCTGATTTCCTTTGTCAATTGGCATGAAATCAATCCATTTGCAGAACCCGTACTCTCATAGTACGAGTCTTCGGAGAGGGGCGGCATACAAATCTAAGTAATAAATAATAAATAAAATAGTAGTTTTTGCTAGTTCTGAAAGTCAGTATGGGCCTTTCCTCATGGTCAAGTTACTATCGTATTTACCAGTCCTTATAAGTTGCAGAAATCTATTTTATTTATTTATTTATTATTTAGATTTGTATGCCGCCCCTCTCCGCGCACTCGGGGCGGCTCACAGCAAAATATAACAATCGTAACAAATCCAAATAAATTTAAAATATTTTAAAAAGTTTAAAAAAAAGAACCCCATTTACTAACAAGCACACACACAAACATACCATGCATAAATTGTACATGCCCGGGGGAGGTGTTTCAGTTCCCCCATGCCTGACGGCAAAGGTGGGTTTTAAGGAGTTTATGGAAGGCAGGGAGAGTAGGGGCAATTCTAATCTCTGGGGGGAGTTGGGGCCACCACAGAGAAGGCTCTTCCCCTGGGGCCCGCCAACCGACTATGCCACTACATCAGTCGAAGTTTAACTCCCCCTGGAGATTAGAACTGCCCCCACCCTCCCTGTCTTTCGTAAACTACTCAAGACTCATTTATACCGCCAGGCATGGGGGAGTTGAGATAGCTCTTCCCCCTAGGCCATTACAAGTTATGCATGGTATGTTTGTGTGTATGTTTGGTTTTATAATAGGGGTTTTTAGTTGTTTTTATTATTGGATTGTACATATTGTGTTTATTATTGTTGTTAGCCGCCCTGAGTCTGCGGAGAGGGGCGGCATACAAATCCAATAAATTATTATTATTATTATTATTATTATTATTATTATTATTATTAACGGCAAAGCAACACAGTCTTAAGAGTCAGACTAAGAGTGCAGAAAAACAATTACCGCCAACCTACCTTCCATTGGGGACCTGTATACTGCATGAACCAAAAAGAGGGCTATGAAAACATTTACTGACCCCTCACATTCTGGACATAAATGGTTTCACCTCCTACCTTCAAAACGTCTCTACAAAGCATTGCACACCAAGATAAACTAGACACAGGAACAGTTTTTTCCCCAAATGCCATCATTCTGCTAAACAAATAATTCTCTCACCACAGTCAAACTACTCACTAAGGCTGCATGACTATTACTATTAGTTTTTTTCATCGCTCTTATCCTATCCCGATCAGCTTGGATTCAGGAGGTAGAGAAGAGATGGGGGCAGGGGCAGTCAGAGGTGATATTTACCGGTTCTCCAAACTATTCAATATTTATTATTATTATTATTATTATTATTATTATTATTATTATTATTAATTGGATTTATATGCCGCCCCTCTCCGAAGACTCGGGGCGGCTAACAGCAATCATAAAACAGTGTGCAATAGTAATCCAATACTAAAAACAAATTAAAAACCCCTTAATATAACCCCCCCCCCAAACATACATACAAACATACCATGCATAAAATTGTAAAGGCCTAGGGGGGAAAGGAATCTTAATTCCCCCATGCCTGGCGGCAGAGGTGGGTTTTAAGAAGCTTACGAAAGGCAGGGAGGGTGGGGGCTATTCTAATCTCTGGGGGGAGTTGGTTCCAGAGGGCCGGGGCCGCCACAGAGAAGGCTCTTCCCCTGGATCCCGCCAAGCGGCATTGTTTAGTTGACGGGACCCGGAGAAGACCCACTCTGTGGGACCTGACTGGTCGCTGGGATTCGTGCAGCAGAAGGCGGTCCCTGAGGTAATCTGGTCCGGTGCCATGAAGGGCTTTATAGGTCATAACCAACACTTTGAATTGTGACCGGAAACTGATCGGCAACCAATGCAGACTGCGGAGTGTTGGTGTAACATGGGCATATTTCCACTACCGGTTCTCTGAACTGGTCAGAACCTGAAGAAACCCACCTCTGATGTGCACACAACACAGTGTTCTCTCCCAGGTTATAATGAGCATAAAGGTAAAGTTTCCCCTCGCACATACGTGTTAGTCATTCCCAACTCTGGTGTCTGTGTGTGCTCATCTCTGTTTCTAAGCTGAAGAGTCCGTTCTGTCTGATGATGATTCCGTGGTCATGTGGCCGGCATTACTAAACGGCAAAGGCACATAGAACACTGTTACCTTCCCACCAAGGTGGTCCCTAATTTTGTACTTGCATTTTCACATGCTTTCGAACTGTTAGGTTGGCAGAAGCTGGGACAAGTAACGGGAGCTCACCCCTTTACGCGGCGCTATGGATTTGAACCACCGAACCGCCGACCTTTCTGATCAACAAGCTCAGTGTCTCATTGAATCCTCTATGATGAGCATAGAATAATGAGCATAGAAAAGGAATAATAAATGGTAAGACGAAGAAAATGCCTGTTTCAACCATTCTGTTATTTCTTGTTTGTGGTAAGTGCCCCTCAGTTGTCCAACAGCCCATTAGATATTATACTTTTTTGTGGCTTTGGTCAGACTGCATCTTTACTTCCAATTCTATTTATAAAAGTTCAATGTTTTTTTCCACAGTAACAAGAAAAATATCTTTGCATTGTTTAGCAGCCAAATTTGTCTTTTGTTTTCCACCATGCTCATACATTTTTCTTGCTTGCCAATAATATAAAAGAATGGCAGGGTTTTTTGTTTTTTTTAAAAGAACTGTTCAATTTTAGAGTTACTTCCTCTGGCTGGGTTGGCTTCCCTCAGTCCTGCATCTTGCAAAGCTTTCTCTGTACAATCCTGCGAGTGTTGTTGAAGGCATTTTCATTGAAGGCAGTGTGGTCGGGCGGTAGGAAAAGCAAGTAGGATGCTTGGCTGCATAGCTAGAGGTATAACAAGCAGGAAGAGGGAGATTGTGATCCCCTTATATAGAGCGCTGGTGAGACCACATTTGGAATACTGTGTTCAGTTCTGGAGACCTCGCCTACAAAAAGATATTGACAAAATTGAACGGGTCCAAAGACAGGCTACAAGAATGGTGGAAGGTCTTAAGCATAAAACATATCAGGAAAGACTTAATGAACTCAATCTGTATAGTCTGGAGGGCAGAAGGAAAAGGGGGGACATGATCGAAACATTTAAATATGTTAAAGGGTTAGATAAGGTTCAGGAGGGAAGTGTTTTTAATAGGAAATTGAACACAAGAACAAGGGGACACAATCTGAAGTTAGTTGGGGGAAAGATCAAAAGCAACGTGAGAAAATATTATTTTACTGAAAGAGTAGTAGATCCTGGGAACAAACTTCCAGCAGATGTGGTTGGTAAATCCACAGTAACTGAATTTAAACATGCCTGGGATAAACATATATCCATTGTAAGATAAAATACAGGAAATAGTATAAGGGCAGACTAGATGGACCATGAGGTCTTTTTCTGCCGTCAGTCTTCTATGTTTCTATGTTTCTATTAGCTGTTGATGTCAGGTCGTTCTGATAAGCACGGAGAAGGCTTATAAGAATAGTGAAGAATAGTGAGGAATAGTGAAGAATAGTGAAGAATAGAATAGAATAGAATTCTTGATTAGCGAAATGTGATTGAAGGAATTTGTCTAGGTGCATATGCTCTCAGCATACATAAAATAAAATATACATTTGTCAAGAATCATGAGGTACAACACTTACTGATTGTCATAGGATACAAATAAGCAATCATGAAACAATATTAATATAAATCATAAGGATACAAGTAACACAGTCATACAGTCATACGTGGGAGGAGATGGGTGATAGGAATGATGAGAAGACTAATAGTGTAGTAATGCAAACTTAGCAAATAGTTTGATAGTGGTAAAGGAACTGTTTGTTTAGCAGAGTGATGGCATTTGGGAAAAACTATTGTTGTGTCTAGTTGTCTTGGTGTGCAAGCATCGTTTTAAGGATGGGAGTTGAAACAGTTTATGTCCAGGATGTTTAGGGGTCAGTAAATATTTTCACGGCCCTCTTTTTGACTCATGCAGTATACAGGTCCTCAATTGAAGGCAGGTGGGCAGTAATTGTTTTTTCTGCAGTTCTGATTATCCTCTGAACTCTGTGTTGGTCTTGTTGGGTTGCAGAACTGAACCAGACAGTTATAGAGGTGCAGCTGACAGACTCAATGATTCCTCTGTATTAGCAGCTCCTTGGGCAGTTTGAGCTTCCTGAATTGGTGCAGAAATAACATTCTTTGTGGTGCTTTTTTGATGATGTTTTTGATGTTAGGTGACCATTTTAGGTCTGTTTGGTATTGGTGTGGATATGGAGAATAAGGATTTGGGATTGTGGTCTTTGTACATAAACAGCTTTTGTACATGATTATCTAAAAAAAATCTTGTGGTTCATTGGCAACAACCGTATTATTGGTGTCTCCTATTGTCTCTCCTATATCTCCTCTATCTTTTCCCTATCTCATATACTGTTTATCTGATATATCTTTTCTATGCCTATATTTTTCTTCTATTCTCTCATCAATATATTTTATTCCTATACTCTCTCCTCTTTCTTTCTCTAATATACAGTGATACCTCATCTTAAAAATGCCTCGTCATACAAACTTTTCGAGATACAAACCCGGGGTTTAAGATTTCCCCCCCTCTTCTTACAAACTAAATTTTCACCTTACAAACCCACCGCTGCCGCTGGGATGCCCCGCCTCCGGACTCCCGTTGCCAGTGAAGCACCCGTTTTTGCGCTGCTGGGATTCCCCTGAGGCTCCCCTCCATGGGAAACCCCACCTCCGGAATTCCATTATTTTTTGTGATGCTGCAGGGGAATCCCAGCAGGGGAATCCCAGCAGCGCAAAAACGGGTGCTTCGGCTGGCAAAAGGGGTGAATTTTGGGCTTGCACGCATTAAATGCTTTTCCATTGATTCCTATGGGAAACATTGTTTCGTCTTACAAACTTCTCACCTTAAGAACCTCGTCCCGGAACCAATTAAGTTTGTCAGACAAGGTATCACTGTATTTTACTTGAAGGTATCCTCTATTACCTTCATTGTATATTATTGTGTATTGGACAAAATAAATAAATAAACAATTTTAAAATTTTTTTTTAAAAAAATCAGGTCTGTTTGGTATCAGTGTGGATATGGAGAATAAGGATTTGGGATTGTGGTCTTTGTACATAAACCGCTTTTGTACATGATTATCTAAAAAAAATCTAGTGGTTTACTTGCTTTCATGCATCCATCATTGGCAACGACTGTATTATTGGTGAAGTTTATGTGGTTGACAGAGTGTGAGATAGAAGGGTTTTTCTCTACAGCTGCATCAAAGCTGTAGTGATGTAATGCATAGCTATTCTTCAATTTGAATAGGAATAAATATTCATAGGGGCCATTAATTGTATTAATGAACAGCCAGTCATTTAAATTGGCATGAAGATTACCTACAATACATTCCATAAAATGTACAAATATACTTCTGGTAAAACAGCTTCTTCTAGCACAAGCTGCCTAAACATCTGCGGCACTGCTAAAGAAAATATGGGAATAAAGGGTGGGAAAACCTGGAAATGAATATTTCAGCAAATTATGGGAAGAAATTGGATGCAAATCGTTCTCAGCCTTCTGTACTGTGTTTCATAAATTAGCACAACATAAATCTCTGTAAGTTTACATCAAGTAGCTTTAAATTAAATACATCTTCAAGACTTAATCTTTTGGAGTAAATGTAAACAAATGGAACTTATGTTTCCTATAATTTGAACTATCGGAGAAGAAAAAACATAGTTTTGTGGGGTAATAAATGCATCCAATAGCCTTTAAGAAATTATATTATTATGAGATAGAAAAAGGTGCTTGGGGTCTTTAGAACAGAGTAGGCAACTTGTGGCTCCTGGGTCTCATTTGGTCCCCAGACTCTTCTTATAGCCTCCAGTATCACCACAATTACCAGCATTAAAAACAGCAGCTCATTTTCTGTTAAGTTGAGGTTAAAATGTTATTCCAAGCGGAAGAGGGAGTAATAAAAGGCTTGACAAGATGTTGGCAAAACGATTTACAAATCGATGAAAGAGAAATGAAAGAAATAGTAGAAAATATATATAAAACTAAGAATACAAGAGTTAGAGAGATGAGAAGGAAAATTTTACATAAATGGTACTATACACCAGCACAACTTTCACACTTCCAGAGGAAAGGGAAAGGTAATTGTTGACATGGTTGCCAAAAGAAAGGAATCTTTATGCATATGTTCTGGGAGTGTGTTGAAGTTCAGAAATTTTGGAAGGAAGTGCAGAATGAAATAAATAAAATGTTAAATATTAAGTGGATAATTACAAAAGAAATGGCGATATTAGTTAAACAAAGAGAATTAAGAGACTTCAAAGAAATAAAAACTGCAGCATTGGAAAGCGCTCAAGCAGTAGTGGTATTGGGTTGGAAAGAGTCTAAAAAATGGACATTACAGAATTGGTACTGGTACATGGTGGATCACATTCATTTTGAAATCATGGAAATGAGATTAAACAATTTTGATGAAAATAAATTGGAGAAGCTGACGGTACGATGGAATAAGGTGAAAGATTATATGTTGAGTAGAATTTGTGATGAAAATGTGAAAAATAAACTCCAATCACTGTTTGAATAGTAAACACATGCAAATTAGAGCTAAGGAAATAAAAGAACATAAACTAGTAAATATTTGAACCCCCCGCAATTGGTGGTGGTGGTGGAGGGTATTGTCAGTCGGGTGATGGGCACATGCACTGTGCACTGTTTTATGTTTGTTTTATGTTATTTTCAAATGTGCAAAACCAATTAAAAATATTTTTTTTTTAAAAAGTTGAGGTTAAAAACCAAACACATATTTATATGCAGTAGACCTCTGCTTCAGTAGTCGGTTCTAAAACCCATGCACGTGACACTTCTGCGAATCTGCAGAAACATCTTGGGTAGGTGGGTGGAGCATCGCGGGCAGGTGGATGGAGCCTCCTGGGTGAATGGGCGGAGCCTCCTGCCGCCACTACTGGTTCGCAGAACCGAGTTGAACCAGGAGCAACGCATCACTGTTCTGCTTCTATAAATCCAATACCAACGACCTATTTGTGTGCTGCTATGATCAGTGCCTCACTGATAGGATTTCCCAGTCTTTGCCCCTTCAGCTACCTGCTGATTTACATCCCATGCAGGGTCTTGCAATGGCACTTCCTCTGCTTGGCCATCATTCTATATGTGCTGCTTGTGTATTCTCTCAGCAGCTTAACTGCAGTAAAAACAATTGCTGCCAACCTGCCTTCCATTGAGGACCTGTATACTGCGCGAGTCAAAAAGAGGACGGGGAAAATATTTACTGACCCCTCACATCCTGGACACAAACTGTTTCAACTCCTACCCTCAAAACGTCGCTACAGAGCACTGCACACTAAGACAACTAGACACAAGAACAGTTTTTTTTCCCAAACGCCATCACTCTACTAAACAAATAATTCCCTCAACACTGTCAAACAATTTACTCAGTCTGCACTACTATTTCTACTAGTTTTTCTCATCATTCCTATCATCCTTTTCCTCCCACTTAGGACTATATGACTGCAACTTGTTGCTTGTATCCTAAGATTTTTATTAATAATGATTGTTTCTTCATTGCTTATTTGACCCCTATGGCAATCGTTAAGTGTTGTACCACATGAATCTTGACAAATCTATATATTCTTTTATGTACACTGAGAGCATATGCACCAAGACAAATTCCTTGTGTCTCCAATCACACTTAGCCATTAAGTATTCCATTCCATTCCATTCCATTCTATTCTATTCTTTGGGGACCATGTTATGGATGTACTCCAGGATGCTTTGAATTCTTTGTTCTATAGTTCAGGTATGCAAATTATGCCAGCCATCATTTGATATTTTAATTCCATACTAAATTTAATTGTTCATTGAATAATTTTCTAAAAGATCTTAAGGTATCATAGATCAATCAGTTGCTCAAATCTTTATTATAGTCAAAGCCAAACACAAGGAGGGAGGAATACAGTTAATTAAAAAGCTTAAAAATACATCAAAGTTTAAAAATAATAAAAAGATAAAAGATAAACAAAACTATATATATATAAATTTATATATATCAAAAAAATAAAGGGAACACTCAAATAACATATCCTAGATCTGAATGAATGAAATATTCTAATTGAATACTTTGTTCAGTACAAAGTTGAATGTGTGAAATTGATTGTCAAAGTGGACAGTTTGATTTCTCAGAAGTTTGATTTACTTGGAGTTATACTGTGTTGTTTAAGTGTTCCCTTTATTTTTTTAATAATGTATGTGTGTGTGTGTGTATCACGTTTTTTGGCTGAATTTTATATATAAAATTATATATTATATAGTATAATTTTATATATATATATATATATATATATATATATATATATATATATATATATATATAATTTTTAGGACAAATATATATATATATATATAATTGTCCTAAAAATGCGAGTTCCAGGTGTATTTATAAATGAAGAGGCAACAGCCATTGCAATCTCCGGAACGTTTTAAAATTTATTAAAAACTACTAAAATTAACTAAGCTTTCATTAGTCCTCTACTAACGTCGTCAGAGTATTAAAATTCCCATTGAAGACGGTTGATTTTATATGATGCTGCTCACTTTGCTCATTGCCCGCATCATAGGCCTACACATTCTACACCCTACAGGTGGAGAATAACAAC